>NC_055965.1:25398053-25450571 GCF_018492685.1 Alosa sapidissima | reverse complement strand
GAACGCCGCTGTAGCAGCCAACTCACTGCTCCGGGTTAGTGTGTGCTGCACCTCACTGTGTGTTCACTGTGTGCTGTGTGTGTTTCACTAATTCACGGATTGGGATAAATGCAGAGACCAAATTTCCCTCAAGGGATCAAAAGAGTATATACGTATACTTATACTAATGCTTGGGTAAAACAATATAAACATGTTACATACAGTGCTTTACTATGCTCTGAAAGTACTGCACTAAGCACCACCAATATTTAGCACTCACCTGGGTGATGCATTGCAGCCATTATGTGCCAGAATGCTCACCAGCCTGAGGTGGAGAGTGAGGTAGCCATGTTGGGAATTTGACCAGAGGTTCAGGGATCCCCCTAATCTTTCATTTTCACAGTGAGTCAGGAGTTTGTTTCACCGTTGCATTCAAAGGCCCTTTCCTGCAGTTAAATGTATCCATGACATCACTAAGGCAACAGGGGTTGATATTATGCTGACCAGAGAGGAGAGTGCCTTTTAATGGACAGCCACTGACACCACCATTTCCAGCATCAACATACGTTTCCAAGCAGGTCTCCCATCAAAGTACTAAAAAAGACCACATTTGCTTAGCCTCTGTAATATAGCAGAGACAGGATACCTGTATGGTTTCCAGCTACAGATCTGTGTCTGTCTCTCAGCACTAGTTCTACTCACAGGATTAGTGTGTTTTGGATAGTCACTTGATGGGGTGATTTATCAACATAAATTACACATACATTACACAGCAACAGTATATATAGCCTTTAGTGTCACTTATTGTTATATATTGTAATATAAAATTGAATTTCAGTAAAGATTAATATGTGATCCCTTTAAGAAAAATGTAGGCCGGGACGTTTTTTTACAGTGCAAAATTATCATTTACAGGGCCAATAAAGATCATATTGCTAATACTTTGACATACTGAAGCTTTAGTTATGTAAAAGTTCATAAACATAAATAAACATATAAAATGTTAACTTTGGGATTCATTTGAACACTTTATTTTGTGCAGGAACTTGAATATCGCTGTTTTATTTAAGCATATTTCATTGATAATGATATACTTCTAATATGACATGTCACAAAGTTTTTTTTCCGAGGGCTCCTAGGCAAAAATTACACTATAGACCCTAAGGAAACACCATGCAAAATGTGGTGCTTTTATCACCTCGGTAACGGTATTTTCATTATGCCACCGGACTATAATAACTCAAGGACGTAACAGGAACGAATTTGGCTGAGCAACGGAGGTTAGTGTTAGAAAACTGTAATGTTTCATTCGTCCTCCTTTTCGATCGCCCTACCCTACTTTTGTGCGGTCGTTCTCTCTCCAAACTTTATTCTCAAGATGTTGAGTTTAATGTCGACACGTCATGTGTGACCCTAAAACCGGACTAGCTGAACTTCAATGATTTCCTCCAAGACATACAGTATCCACGGGACGTCACGTCACATCCATCAGGAAGAAACAACATATTGATTAATATAACGATAGATTTTGACAGTAAGGCTATTTCATTTCCTTGTTCTGCTTTCATTTCCTTGTTCTGCTAGGTTTTATTATGGACATATAACTTGCCTTGCCTTGGGTCCTTCAAATTCCCAAACGAATGTTTTCAGTTTTGTGTGTAGGCAGGCTATTCTCTAGAGTTTTTTCTTCCCAGAGTCGTCGTTTTAAGAAATGTTTTTCAAGATCCCCTGCGGTTCTGCGGTTGCGGTTCTGCTACAGAAGAACATCCATATTTAGGCAGTGCGTGGTGGTGATATGAAACTCCTATCAGTATCTGCCTGCACCATCTGCGCCCAGCAAAACTACAAGACACGCCCTCTCTGAGGCGCTTCCTCATAGCTTCTTCTATGGTAGCGCTTGAGGATACCCTGCTGTGTTGCGCTTTTCTGTTTATCGCTACCAAGTGGCCAGGTAGTTATATAATGCAGACGTCTACTCATTGTTTTTGCAAGGCCACCTGCATGACAGAGGGGAGGGGGGGGGGGGGGAGATTACCGGAGCTTTCGTCCGCATACAATTATACCATCTGAAGCGAATAAACATTTGAAAGACAAGCATTGGAGCTATGCCAAAGATGTGCAGACAGGGGATGACCATGCATTATTGCAGGGTCTTGAGCGGGTGCGCAATATCCAACGCACAAACTTAATGACCGATAAAGCGCATAGACCAGGGCTCTTCAATTGGTGGCCCGCGAAGTCATTTGTACTGGCCCTTTACATTTTTTGATTTTTGGCAGGGTGTTACTTAGGTATAGGCCTTAGGTTTTCAAAAATCCATGGATACAAGATGGGGTGGCCCCCCTAGTGGCAGTTATCCATAAAATCCAAAATGGCCCCCACCGAAAAGAAAAAAAGGTTATATCTCAGCTTCCTTTAGTCTTAAATTGTTGTATAATGTATTTTCTCTACTTTGTTTGATACAAGGAATCCAATTGTGATATATTCTTCTTATTATGACCGCCGCGCAGCGAAGCGGCGGTCATATAGGTTTAGTCAGATTTTTTTTTTTTTTTCTTTTTCGCATGCCCAAATTTCCGTCAATGATTCCCGGGACACTGAAAGACCGGGGTACACGAAACTTGGTGGGCATGTAACCCCACATGGATAGCATGGAACCATCGTTTTTCGTTTTGATCTGTAGCCCCCCCGCTGGACTGGACCCCCCGAAAGGAGGGTAGGGCAGACACAGTTTTCTGTGAATATCTCGAAAACCGTAGGGTTTAGGAGGACCTTTTTTTTTTTGTATGTTGATCTCAAGGGGCCATGTCAACCCATTCCATAACCACTCATTTCATGTATAGCGCCACCTAGTTAAACACAAAAAAGTAAAAATGAGGTGTTGTAATTGAAGGTATCTGTGACCTCAAAACTGCACGAAATTGGAAGTGTAGGATCATTATGACACCCTCTGTATGCACGCCAAGTTTTGTGGAATTCCGTTCATGGGGGGCCACACAATAAATTAATTTATGTTACTATACACCAACTGGCCTGTAGGTGGCCAGAGACAGTTTTCTGTGAATATCTCGAGAACCGTAGGGCCTAGGAGGTCCACCTTTTTTATGTATGTTGGTCTTAAGGGGGCATGTCAACCCATCCCATTACCACTTATTTCATGTATAGCGCCACCTAGTTAAAAATTAAAAAGCAAAAAATTAGGTGTTTTCATCACAATATCTCTGGCTGACAAGGTCAAAACTGCACGAAATTAAAAGTGTAGGATCATTATGACACCCTCCGAATGCATGCCAAGTTTTGTGTACTTTCGTTCATGGGGGGCCTTAAAATAAAATAATTTATGTGTACATTTAGTGACGTACACCAACAAGGATTCCCGGGACACTGAATGACCGGGGTACACAAAACTTGGTGGGCATGTACCCCCACATGGATAGCATGGAACCGTCATTTTTCGTTTTGATCTGTAGCCCCCCCGCTGGACTGGACCCCCCGAAAGGAGGGTAGGGCAGACACAGTTCTCTGTGAATATCTTGAGAACTGTAGGGCCTAGGATGACCAATTTTTTCCGTATGTTTGCCTCCAGGGGTCATGTTAACCCATTCCATGTGCACACATGTGCATAAACAGATACACACGCATACACATACATTTACAGTAATCATACGTATGACACATACTCACACAGTAGACATATGTACGCATGCATGCACATGCACAAACACACATACGCAGGCAAACACACAAGCACGCACATACACACACACACACACACACACCCACACACATAAACATAAACTTGTACACGCACACATGCACACAATTCAAGAATTTTTCCCGTCATCTACTTCCTGAATTTTTGGTCATTGATACCCGGGACACCGAACCACCGGGGTACATGAAATTTGGTGGGTATGTAGCCCCACTAGACTTTTACGCAAAAATTTCATTTCGTCCCCATCCCCCCGGTAAAAAATGAAAATGCAATATTATTCTGCTTTAATCGCCCCTATCTTCAGTTAAGATGTTCAGAACTGCACCAAATTGTATGTGTATGATTGACCTGGCATTCTCTGGGGGTATGCCAAGTTTTGTAGAATTTCATCCATGGGGGGGTCTAAAAAAATTAGGTTATGTGTACATTTAGTGACTGTACACTCATTGGCCTGTAAATGGCGGTACACACATATACACATGCACACACACAGGCACCCACATACTATCGGTATTAGAACGGCCGATACATAATTACAAATTCAGTAGGATTAAAAGAAAGCCAAAATAAATATTCATCATCATCATCATGGCTGCATTTTCAGTATTGGCGATAAGTAGTCGTTTGTCCACTAGATGGCGCATCGTTGCAGTGAGACGTAATTTTGTTGGAAGTTAAAAGTGGGTTGGAAGAACAATGGACGCTTCCTACAAGGACTGTAATTTACCGAAGCGAACATCTAATAAGGATAGGACGATGTTCACATGAAGTGTAATTCCCATTTCTTCTTGAAGCCGAAATAAATCTGAGGATGTTTATCGGACATGCTTGTTTTTTACTGCAGGTACGTTAATCTTATAATATCAATAAGGACCTAGGTAATGTTACCGTTAGCGTTGGTTGAGTGATGGAGGCCCATTTGATTGATTGCATTTGTAGAAAACTATAAATGCGGTTATACCAAGCAAATTGATAGCAGCACTGTTTGTATCTTTCGACTGTCATTTATTGCATGTGCTACAAAATCATTCTGTGCAATGGAAGACTTACCAACGTTACACCGGTCTGATACAGTTTTGCCTATACATGCGTGAGACTGAGACGCCTGTTTATTTTGTTTTAAGTGCGTGCAGGGTGTGAGAGGGGAATCGATGTGCTTTGATTCCAGCTTGGCAGTTGTCGTCTGTGAAATTAAAAAGCACGTGTGTGTGAAGTATCCAAACAATGACACCTTCATTTCATTATGGCTGCTTTAGCAACACACCTTAAGCTACTGTGTAGTGGGTCCCATTTAGAAGTGGCTACTTCATTCGCGCTTTCCTTGACTCCTGGAGCTGCGTGAATGTTATTACAACATTCGCCACGATATGGCAGTTTAAGTCCGCTTGATACTGTAAGGCGTAAGCCATTGGTTTCCAAAGGAGATTTTATTTGTGTCGCCAGCATAGCCTATTGACAATTTATGTTGTAAATAGGCCTACCTTATAATCCTACCTGTAGCTTAGGGAAGCTAACAGCTTTCTATTAGGATCTAGTTTGTTAGTTACCGTTTTGTCCTAACTCCCTGATGCATTTTTGCATTTAGAATAGCCAGAGCGTGTATATCTCAATCGGAAAATTAAACAATATCGGCTGCCTATGGACTAGGCTGGGTGAACCCAGCCTGATCTGCCCGCTATTTATTTTTTGATTTCTTAAAAGATTGAGCTTGGTCTGATGAAAGCCAGACTAGCCATGGACTAACCAGTTACACAATGCAAGGGAACATGAATCAGCCTATATTTGCACGAACAATAACGGACAATAGCTCTTCAACTTTGGCCCGTTAAAATGTGTATGAACTGTCTAGCGACGCATTTCATCAAGGCCCATTTGGACATGTCAGTTATTTGCACCACTGGTTAGATGTAAAACAGCATTTCGTTTCAGACTACTGTTACTTAATTTGTGCATTAACAATAACGTTTCAGGCTACTGTTACTTAATTTGTGCATTGACAATAAAGTATTACATGAACTAAAGATGACTAAAATCTTATGTAGAAGAAGAAACATCCATCCATCCAAAAATGACCTTTGTTTTTGATAGCTGTTGAAAATGGCATGGAACTGACAGAGATGTTTTTGTTTATAAATACATAATTAATAAATAAATAAATAAATAAATAAATAACATTATGCTGATACCTTTTGCTTTTCCCAAATACAATGTAGCCTACAGGTGTAAGTGACCTTTCATCAATCCAGTTGCAATGGATGAACTGTGATGAACTGCCCTACTTGTGATTGTTTAGAGATTTTAAAGGTTTTATAACAATGCTACATCTTCTTTGGCTATTCTACAATCTATTCACCTTTTCAGCACCAGTAGGCTACTTTCTGTGCAGCCGCACACACACACTCAGGCATGCCAAACAAGCATACACAAAAGTTTCAAGAGTGGGGGATGGAGTAAAATATGGAGACAAATTGAAGTGTGATTTATTTTCGCGGAACGGATGTCCAGGACTGAGCGGCGGTCATATTTTGTACCGCTATGCGGTACATCTAGTTTTAAGTCCATTTTCATGTTAAATCTAGTATCATAGTCATATTTAGCTCATAAACTGTCAATATCTCTGAAAAAGTCACATTGAAATATTACTCGGGTCCCTAGACCCATATTTTACCTCCAAGGTATGCTTTTTCTTTGTTGATTGGACAGGTCACTATCACTATAGTGTCAAAAATCACATGTTGTGACCAAAAGGACCATTGTTGAGGCCTTAAATAAACACAAATTCAGAACTATGCCACAGTGAAAAGTTACAGTACATTAGGCTTTTCATCATGTTAAGGATCAATATTACATTTTAGTCAAATAACACAAAATAAAAATCATACTTAAACCAGAGGCTTTCTAATGAGGAGACACAGTACTCAAAAAATCCTCAATAGAAATGCATGAGCTTAGTTTGTAACAGCAATATGGCAGTTGTCTAATCCCAAATCACACCCCTTCCGCGGCAAAATGTTGACATGTGAATCCATTGAGCCAATCATATGCTGTGTTGTGAATACATTGAACCAATAATGTGGTGTGTTGTGAAGACATCGTGCCAATCATGTGTTGTGATCTCACCGCTGGAGCAAGATTGGTGTCGTGAAGCCTTGCGCACGCGCATTGCTTCCGAAATGGATGCCTGATGAGTGCCCAAAAAGCGTTGCAATATGGCCACCGAGTGGAGGGACTTGCCTAAAAGGACTTTGGTTAAACATCATGTATTTATTAAAAGATTTTTTGGTTTCACTCTTCATTATTATTAGTACAGCCTCCCTCACACTTGCACAATGTGGTATAGCAAAGTCCAGCTCGGTGGCACTTACAGTTGCCCATACAGGCAACCACACAGCCACAGTTGAGGAGGAGTGAGCATCCCTTGCTGGCATCTTCCAGATCTGTCCAATATGGCACCCAGACTTTGGTTCTGTCATTCCATTCCCAACCCCACTCACTGGGGTCTGGAATCTCTGGAGTTTTGGAGAGGAACTGCTTCCAGACAAAAGCTGCAGTGTGCAGGGCACGCTTTCCACGCTGGAATAAGGCATGATGGGTCGGGGGGATTGAATCCAGGGACTTGAGGCCATGAGTGAAAAGAAGCTTCCGGGTTTCATTGACTGACTCGACACCGCAGAGTTCACACATTTTTAATAAAATATACTTTTGGGAATGCAAAAGTCTTTTTATTAGTATTATTTAATTTGAGTTACGTTTTACACTGATATGGCATGATGGCAATATAAACACAGCTAACAATGGTATTAAATTGCAATAGCCTATAGATTAAATGTAATGGAATATTCGACTAAGGTAGACTGCTGTTGTTCACAGCACTAAGCTATTTATGGTTACTGATATACTCTGAGTCTCTGGCCCTCTCTTAGAGCCAGGCATAGTAAGCTGGCCCTTGGAAGAAAAAGTTTGGGGACCACTGGTCTATAGTGAGGTAATGTTAGATTACATTGCAAAAATATCACCATGCATTCATAACCTTGTGATTCAGTGAGAGTGATCCCAAAACATCGGAAAGTGACATTCCTGTATTATATTTTGTCATGGGGAAAAATCAATAGCAAACTGTTCCCAACTGACTATAGCGCTGTGAACCGTTCCTGGCTGCGCCTGGCAAATCCGCCATCATAATAGCAATCCGCTATGGAACAAGCGGGCCTGTTGTTAAAGGGAATGTGAGATGACGCTCTGATTGGTTTATTGCATGTTACGCCCAAAGCACACCCATGAGTAATGTAGCTACTACAGACCACACCATTTTAGATTTGCGTCGGGCGCAACAGTCATTATCCCGCCAGTAAAATAGCTTCACCGCCCAAGATCCGCCCACAAAGCAACTTGCGCAAAGTTAATTGTGCTAGAGTGCAAGATAGAGCCCTGAATGTGCATTGTGTGTCTGTTCCATGGCTGCTGTGTCACGTTTTATATGTTTTATAATGTCTCTGCGGTGGTGCTGCTGTGGCCAGTCTGCCTATTAAAGGGACACCAGGCAATGTTTTTGTGTTAATTACTCATCTTGTGTTAATTACTCATCCAGCATCACTGCTGCTAAGACTGCTTTCTACCATGACAAAATCAACAGCACTACAGACACTCGAAAACTTTTCTCAACCTTCAAATCGCTACTCAACCCTCAGCTGCCTCCTCCTCCATCCAGCCTTACTGCAGATACCCTCGCCTCATTTTTTACAAACAAAGTGGCGGCAATCAGCAGTCAATTCTCTACATGCCCACTCAACGCATCTGACTCAGATACCGCACTCCTACAACCTCTAGGGACTGCTGGAACATCTTTTTCAGCATTCACGCCTCTCTCCGAGAGTGAAGTGTCCAGACTCCTGACATGCAGCCGTCCTACCACATGCTCGCTGGACCCTATACCTACGAGCCTACTTCAGTCCATCAGCCCGACCATCGCTCCAGCTATCACACACGTGATCAATGCCTCGCTAACCTCCGGCACATTTCCAACAGCGTTCAAAATGGCCCGGGTAACACCGTTACTTAAGAAAGCTTCTCTCAACCCTGCTCAAGTCGAGAACTACCGCCCTGTCTCACTACTGCCTTTCCTATCCAAAGGCATTGAACGAGCAGTCTCCAAACAGGTCTCTGACTTCCTTTCACAGAACAACCTTCTGGATCCAAATCAGTCTGGGTTCAAAAGCGGCCACTCTACCGAAACGGCTCTGCTGTCTGTAACAGAAGCCTTAAAAGAAGCCAGGGCGACCGCTCGGTCATCAGTACTCATTCTGCTTGACTTATCGGCTGCCTTTGACACGGTTAATCACCGTATCCTTCTCTCTATACTCGCTGACATGGGAATCTCCGGTTCTGCTCTCTCCTGGTTTGAATCCTACCTCACAGGACGCTCGTTTAACGTATCATGGCTTGGTCAGCTATCCGCACCTCACCATCTCACCACAGGGGTCCCCCAGGGCTCAGTGCTGGGCCCCCTCCTCTTTGCTATCTACACCACCTCCTTGGGACAGATTATCCGTTCGCACGGCTTCTCATACCACTGCTATGCAGACGACACACAGCTCTATCTGTCCTTTCCACCTGACGACCCCCTGGTTTCAGCACGGATCTCGGATTGCCTTTCAGACATAGCTACATGGATGAAGGCACACCACCTCCAGCTGAACCTCTCAAAGACTGAACTGCTGGTCATCCCAGCTAAACCTACCATACACCACGACATCAACATCAAATTTGACTCCCTGTCTGTTTCACCGACCAGGACTGCAAGAAATCTAGGAGTTGTTCTTGACAACCAACTAAACTTCTCGGATCATGTTGCCTCAGTCGCCCGGTCATGCCGTTTCGCACTCTACAACATACGGAAAATCAGGACTTACTTGACTCAAGATGCTACCCAACTTCTGGTTCAGGCAATAGTCATCTCACGACTCGACTACTGCAATGCCCTCCTGACAGGTCTCCCAGCCTGCGCAGTGAAACCACTTCAGATGATCCAGAACGCGGCGGCGCGCCTGGTCTACAACCAACCCAAAAGGGCACATGTTACCCCGCTGCTCATCCAGCTACACTGGCTACCTATGGCGGCCCGCATCAAATTCAAGTCTCTAACGCTTGCCTACAAAGTAGTCTCCGGTTCTGCTCCCACCTACTTGAATGCCCTCATACAGACTTACACTACCTCCAGACCGCTGCGCTCCTCTGACGAACGACGTCTAGCTCTACCACCGGTACGCTCAGGCCAATCCAAACTTTTCTCATCTGTTGTTCCTCGTTGGTGGAACACACTGCCAGTTCCTACAAGGGCAGGGACATCCTTTTCCACTTTCAAAAAACTCCTGAAGACCCAGCTCTTTAGAGAACATCTACTCTCATAGCAACACTTACAACAAGTCTTACTGATCCTAGCACTCACCAGCCGTTTCAAACTGACAAGTAACTGTTAAAAACAGCACTCACCGACGCACTTATTCTTACTGTACTCTAATGTTGTTGTTTTTTTAAACTGTCCTAAAATTGTGAGAATTGTTCTAAAACTTACTGTTTACCATGTTGTTAGTCGCTTTGGTTAAAAAGTGTCAGCCAAATGTAATGTAATGTAATGTAATCTTCGTAAGTCGGTATATGGTTAAATGACTCAATACAGGGCGAATGAAGACTCTCTTGCCCGCCCCTACACCCTGCAAGTTCAGTGTATTTTACCAGCCGACCGAAGCAGGATCAGTTTACATCCTGCATCCACAGCACAGAGGCAGGCTAACGAAACGCTAGCGATTGTTGCAAACGTGTGTATAATGGCAGAGCTGGCGAAGAAGCAGCGAAAACCCTTGACGGAAGATGCAAAGTAAAGGAAAAGAGCTTCAGACTGAGCGAGGGGGGGGTTTCGTAGAGAAAAAGCATCAGGCTTGCCTGGTGTCCCTTTAAAACATCTCTTCACTGTCTCTTTTGAATAGAAATGTAACCAAGTTGATGCATGGATATGAGAAGAACATAATTAACTAAAACTTGAACTGGTTCTGATTGAAAATCACAATCTACACTACAAACTTGTTCATATTATCCTAAGTTTGAGAAACTTGAAAAGTGTCAACACATCAGATTGTATGTCATTACAGAAAACGTACATGTATGTGTACACAATCTACACTACAAACTTGTTCATATTATCCAAAGTTTGAGAAACTTGAAAAGTGTCAACACATCAGATTGTATGTCATTACAGAAAACGTACACTGTATGTGTGTGTGTGTGTGTGTGTGTGTGTGTGTGTGTGTGTGTGTGTGTCTGTCTGTGTGTGTACTAGTTACACAAAAGCTACTGTATATGAAAAAGGTATGCCTATCTGCTCTGTGATTCAGTCCTCAGCCTGAAGTCAGTCTGTCTTTCTTTATACCTTCCTTCTTTTTGATGTTCTTCTATAGCCTCTTATACTTGTCTGTCTGATCCAAAATAGTACAGGAAAAAGTAATTGCTTGCCAGAAGCAACACCCGATCTGATAAGAAGGAGGTTGTAGGGGGAGGGGTGCATACATTCAAAATCTGTCTGTTTACATATTGTTCTTGTGTTTACACTTTTACGTTCATCTATCCCTCTGTGTGTGTGTGTGTGTGTGTGTGTGCGCGCACATATTTGCCTTTGCGTGTGTGTGTGTGTGTCTATATAGCTGTTGTCCTCTGTTTCTGTTCATTTATATTTATTTATTTATGAGATTTTCCTTTTTCTCAAAATAAATTTGCTTCCCTTTATAAATTATTTATTAATACATTTGCTTTATACCGGTTGTTACGCAGATGCTCCTGTAGCATTAATATTGTGTTGCCTGTTTGCGCTGTGGGGCGTGGGTTGTCTAGTCTCTCTGTCTCCCTCTCTAGGTCATCCCGAGTGCGGGCCGATTGCGGGGCGGGGCAGGGCCTATATAAGACGGCCGTGTCCTAGAAGGAGGGCTCTCTTTTCGTTCCTCGCTCTCGCCTCTCTCGGAGCGGAACTGCTGGCTGCGTCGCACTGCGTCGTCCTCTGCTATCGCCATTTTTCCTTTGTTTGCAATATACGTTCGTTAAGTTAGCACTCACGTATACAGGCTAGTTGTAAAGCACTTGTACTTTATTTATGTTTATCTGAGCGGGTGGTGTTTGGTGGCGGGTTATTGCACGTTATTAGAAACAGGCCCAGGGAGTGAAGCAGACCCGAGAAGACTCACAAACCCTTATTGTCTTTTGTTTACAGTCGGGAGTCAGCTTGGTTTTCTTTTGAGTCAGTCAGTCACATGGTTTGATTTCTGTTTTGTTATTCTTTAGCGTTAACGCACCACCTTGTTCTGTTGTTTTTCGTTGCGCTTTATTCATCTTTGTCAAACAACGCACTGTTAACAACTATTATTTCTGGCTATTTGTTCAATTAAATATCCTTAAACCGTCACTTCTCTCTGGCCTTTGTTATGTTATGTTGAACCATCTCATTGATTGTATGGTCTCGTAACATAATAATGGGGGCTCGTCCGGGATTTGAACCCGGGACCTAAATTGTAAATTGGCACTTGGTGGTGGTCGTTTTTTTTGATACTGGGTTTATATTTACCCCCCAATTTATTTTCTTAACGGTGGGGGTGTTACGCGGATGCTCCTGTAGCATTAATATTGTGTTGCCTGTTTGCGCTGTGGGGCGTGGGTTGTCTAGTCTCTCTGTCTCCCTCTCTACTGTAGGTCATCCCGAGTGCGGGCCGATTGCGGGGCGGGGCAGTTTTAGTCAACTTTAGCAGAGGTGCCAATAATTCTTAACCTGACCCTAACCAGATGAATTTCGTTCCACTTAGCTCCGCCTAGCTACATGCCAAAAAAGCCTCTAGTGAAAAAGTGAGTGACCACCCAGCTCATAACGAAAAACCACAGAGAGGAAGCAGAACAGAGGGGTGGGACTGGTGCAATATGTGACCTTGTGTCAGAGTTTGTTTGCTACACTGAGAAAGCCACAGTGATCTTGCATGATTCTGTTGGATAAATTGATTGTTGTGGCAAAATAATATGATGGTTTGATAAATGGGACAGCCCAGACTTTTGGATGTTTTCAGTGCAAGTATTACATTACATTTAGCAGACACTTTTTGTCCAAAGTGACTTACATACTGTATGTACAAGGGATTACATTTTTTTCCCCCAGAGCAACTTGGGGTTAAGTGCCTTGCTCAAGGGCACAACGGTGGAAGGCAGGAATCGACAGGAATCCTACAAAGGAAGTGTCCATATTTGGATTGCACAACATCATCCAGGAAAAACAAGGCTTTCACCTGCCCTGTAAAATTTGTCCAGACATGTTGCCTTGCTCCCCGTCACACAGGCCTATATTTGACAGCTAGCTTGCTCTCCGTCACACAGGCCTATATTTGACAGCTAGCTTAGGGAAGGTGTGGCCACTGCAGCTGCTTCCTGTTGTCAGTTATTCAGTCTGTCTGTCTGTTTCCAGCCTCTCTTTGGTCGTTTAAATGTCACACTTCATTTGACAGGGTATGTTTTCTATACTGACAAAACCGCAATAGCTGCATGTTGTTTTCCTTTGCAGACTTTGTGTGTTTCACACATGAATCTCTCTATATTAAAAAAATCTCTATATTTTTTTCTTTCTCACTTTTAAATGAATGCATTTTAGTCAACAATCTGATGTGTTGCCTTGTATGTTTATTTAAAAAAAAAATTTTTTAGTGAATGTATGTTACCCTGTTAGCATTAAACTAGTGGTACAATATATCACTCAGTCACACAATCACACACTCACGCATTCTGTATTAAGTTTGCTAAATGAGACTGGTGAGTTACTGGGAAACAGCCTATAACAAAACCTGTCAACCACAGATGTCACGTGTCAACCACCTGACATCTGTCAGGCAATGTTTGTCAAGACCTGTATGTTCCTCTATGTACTTTGAGGAGAATCAGCTATGTGCAAAATGCATAAGCCTACAGTATGTGACATTTGTCACACAGTCAGCCAGAACAGGGAGGAGAGGTGGTGGGGACCAGAACCACAGTGGTTTCCTCTGTAGAGGCCTGAGTTTGTTTCAGCCGCTGGATGTTTTTTTTTTTTGTGACTAAATCTATCTGAAGGATAAATAACCCCAGCAGTATTGTAACCAACTTTTATCTAAAGTAGAAATATCCCTAATAGTAAAACTGTAATTAAACAGTGTTTAAATAAGTATAACAGTGACAATAATGTTTTTAGTCCATGTGTTTGATACTTCCCACCCTTACTGTGATGACCGGGAACAATGGCCACGATATGAAATTATGAAAAAGATTGAAATGTCATTACTGTGTCATCAGGAACTCAATGAACAGATGATGTTCTTTCATCCAAGCAGATATATCAGGGAGACAGTTCGAGAGACAGTGCTGAGACTGACATCATCAGAAGGGAAGGATAGATAAAGTTGTGTATTGCTGTGTGCTGTGTGTGGCCACTTCTGAACCCAGACTGATTGGGATCAAGTAAGTTGTTCTGTAAGAGAAATTCTGTGATTTGTTTGGAGGCTGCTGTATAGCTTTATGTGCTCCATCTTTATTATAATGATGTTTCCCGTTGTAATCGTGTAATAGGCCTTTATCACGGCAGCCCACGGGCAACTGAAGCAGGGCTGTTCACTTTCCTGTTGGCAGGAAAACCACAGGTGTTCCTAAAAACATTAACGAGGCCTCTGGTTGAAGTAACTGTGGCCGAATCTGACACTTAATTAGAAACACCTGTGCTCACACAGGAACAGGGCTGTTCACTTCCTACTTTGGCTGCCGTGATAAAGGCCTATTTGTAATGTTTTGCATGGATGTGTGCTGGTGCGCTTTCCTGTGGATGACAGAAGCAGGGTGTATTTGTGCACCCGCCCATATCACTGTTGATACTCAACAAATAAACAACAAGTGTGCCCTTGAAATAACATATAAACAGCAAATTTCCATGGATTTCTGACCTGTGTGGTATACTACGAATCTCGATTAGTGGGTTGGCGAGGTATGTTGCGCTCAAAGCCAGGGTATGCTGTGACACGAAAGTGGATCTGTTTTAGTGTCGCTATATCACCATGGTATCTTATGCTGTCAACCAAACCTGGTCGGGAGGAGGTTATGTGCTAAGTTATAGCTCAAATCGTGTAATCTACCACCCACTGACCAATCATTTGTCTTGAAAAACAAAGTTATCTCACGTGTAGGATTCTGTCATATATAGTATGTTACAGGTGGAGCTCCGCCTCTACAAACATTTTGGATCTCGAATGCGCTTTAATAGACTATAATTAAGTAGACATGGGACATAAGAATCTTGTGGATAGCTGGGATTTTTGCTGCACCCAGTGTGAATTTGCAGCTTGTTAAACCTAGGCTACATTTGCAGGCAGACGAAATGAAGCCAACGCAAATTAAACTTACCGATAGAAGCGCACATCCCTCAAGTAGGCTATTGTGGTTCGAGCAGGCATTTCAAGAGTCCGCACTGTTGTTGGATATTTGGTTTTTGCCTCGACTGGAAGCCTGAACATTTGAATCAAATGCATAGCCTAATCATGTCAATGTCGCAAGAAAGCAAAATAAATAAGTAATTGCATTTGTTTGGTTTGAAAACACTTGGGCCTTACTAGCCTACATGATCTCGACGTTGCGTTGTCATGGACTACAGATAGGAACTACAGCCTGTGCGTTTTAAAATAGTTTTCATACACAACACAATGATTATACTATCGGCTAATAATTGGATATAGGTCATTGCTATGCATAAATGTGTTGTCATAGTCTGTTTCCTTGTCAACCCACAAATAAGGCAAATAATAGTTGCTATGACAACATTTACTTTTCTCTTTTATATACCACAATGTCTGGTATAATACAGCTTAACCACGTAGGCATTAAGCCAAGTATCAGTAGCTTAATCCAAGTAGGCAGTCATTTTATTTGTCATCTTCCAGAAATATGGTTAACCAACATGGACGCACGAGGACGCTCGTGCGTGCCCAACACTGGTGCATGAGCTGTCATCTACCAATCAGCATGTAGAAACTGGTGCCGGAAGTTGCAACCATGTAACGCCATTTTTTCAAAAAAGTCGGCGGCCAAATGCCTCTCATAACATCAAACTCATAACATTGTGTTTCAATGGTGCACTGTAATGACAGGTAGTGACCTGAAGGTGTCATTGTTATATGTTGTGCCTTTAGAAGAAGAGATATACCTTACATCAGGTACCACAGAGCCCACCAGATAGCTTGCCTGTGACAAGATGGCCGCTGGTGATGCCGTTAGAGACTCCGCCATAAGACATCTAGCCTTTATTATGTATATCTATGCCCTTGAGCACCTAACCCCTCACTGCTTCCTCACTGCTCCCCGAGCGCTGCTGTAGCAAGGCAGCTCATTGCTCCTGGTTAGTGTGTGCTTCACCTCACTGTGTGTTCACTATGTGCTCTGTGTTCACTAATTCATGAATATGAGATAAATGCAGAGACCAAATTCCTTGTATGCAAGTATACTTGGCCTAGAAACCTGATTTACATCTAGTTATGTCTATGTGCATGTTTGTGTGCAAATATTTGTGGGCAATCATATGTGTGTGTGTGTGTGTGTGTGTGTGTGTGTGTGTGTGTGTATGTGTATGTGTATGTGTATGAATTGCAAGCAAATACATGTACCGCATTGTTGAGTCTATCAAGTTATTTACCTGTGTTGTCTCACTACTTAGTCTTGCGTGTTTGTATTCAGCGTCTCTTGGGTTAGATGTCTCAAACACAAACACCCTCGCAGCCACAGACTGACAACAGGAAGAGAGCCTGGTTATCTTGCTAGCTGCAGAAGCCACACCTTCTCTAGCCATGTTACCCCCCCCCCCCCCCCCCCATTAATGCACAAATAGGCTGACACCAGACATAATTTCACTGCATTTCTTACTTCCAGTAACTATATGCATATGACAATAAACTTCCTTGTATCCTTGTATCCTTGTATCAAATATAGGCCTATGCGAGGGGAAGGCACCAAGGTATGTGTGTGTTGGGTTTGTGGGTGTGTGTGTGTGTGTGTATGTGTAACATTAATTCTACAGGGTGCTTTGAGTACATGTCCCAAAGTACTAGGGTACCACTGCTTACCCTAAGTAGCCTATAGCCCTGCACCCCCCCAGGAAAAAAATCTCCCGTTTTTGGAAAGCTAAATGTTGACAGGTATGATGCATAACCTGTGACCCTGCATCCCCTGCATAGCTTATAGCCCTGCATCCCCACCCCTTACCATGCATAGTCTGTGACCCTGCTTCCCCACCCCTTACCATGCATCCCCACCCCTTACCATGGATAGCCTATGGCCCTGCATCCTAAACCCCTTATAATACCCTAGTTACCCTATTGTTATCATGACACAAAGCGCATTCCTATCGTACACTTTTTTCGCCATGCGTGTCTCTTTTATTGACTAATCTCTAAGGGGTGTGACAATTAACAATCTAAGGTGCGGTATTGGCACATTATCTAAAAAACCTGGTATATAGCGAAAGGCGCATATGAAGCACAGCTTCAGACGCACTGTCACAAAACACAGTATAAGCAGCAACTCCTCTGCATAATAAATTTCCTTAAGTTTTTTATCCTTAAGTTTTTTATTTAGTCATATGAATATGTTTTACTTACACTTATTGGTGTAAGTGTTGCTTTTTTCAGGCTATGTTTCTGATGCCAACCAATTGTCAGTCAATAGTGAAAGTAATTAACTGTGTATAGCTGTTGACTATGACACCACGGTGAAGTTAGTTTCACTTTGCCAATGAGTTCAAATAATAGACGAGTGCAGATGCCTTGTAGGCTATACTCTGCTAGGTTTTAGTAAAGCTTTAAAGGTTTAGTGGAATACCTTTTCCATATGGCCTCGCGTGCAAGCAGATTTCTTCAAATGCACCGCTGACTATCAAAAAACATTACAAATAACACGATTACATTGGGAAACATAATTATAATAAAGATATTATGAAATATGTCTCACAATAAGTAGTTTCACCATTATTTGCAAATTGGTAATGACAGTTAAAAGTGATTAGGCGAGTGGCACGAGGCACATATGGAGCACATAAAGCTATAGGCTATAGAAAGGGCAGCCTCCAAACAAATTACAGAACAACTTCCTTCCTGTCTAAGAAACTTAGGTGCCATAATTGATGACCAACTAACCTTCTCCTCCTGTTCCTAACCTGTTGCCTCAGTCAACTCATCTGCTGAATGGAGCTGGTATTGTATTTACTTTTTAAAATCTAGAATATCCACATTCATTAGTGCTTACAGTCTATCCTTAATTAGAACACGTGTGACCTAAATTACATAGTGTTTTTCCACTCCTCAGCCCACACCTGTTCCCTCTCAGGTGTGCTCACCTAACCTCATTGTATTCTTCCGTTTTCCTCATGCTCAGGTACAGCACAGATCTGAAATATGAGCTTTACTTTTCCTTTTACTACCAAAATTGATTTGGTGTGATTAGTGTCTATACTAATGCTATAAATGCTCAATGCAAGTAATGTGTTAATGCTGTTGTGCTCTTACCAGATGTACGTGATACAGTATGTTTTCCGATATCTCTGAGACAAGTTAAACCAGTTTAATTTTTCTAAAGACACCATAGATGCCAAGTACCTTGTTTGGGCTGTTTGTAATTATTGTAGTGTTGTGTGCAGGAAGTTTCAGTTGATTGCCTGAAGCTATTTGAACAATGGATATAGAACCATGACCTAAAACAACACAAACATGATCTTTGTCAAGATTAGGCGTGATATGGGTTTATACCAGTGGCGATTCTAGACATTTTTAACAAGGGTGGCACTAGTGAGGCACTGATTAATTCAAGGGTGGCATGAGGCAAAACATCTAGATAAACAGAAACAGGCTCAAGATGTGAAATTTGCACAAATACATTAGGGAAACCAGATGCAAACACCATACTCATAAATTGAATGACAAACAACCACAAATACCTTACTCTCACATAAAATGTCTTTGTACTTGAATAAAATTGAATACAAACATATTTATGTTAATTATCAAAGTTGTCTGTCACTGGGCTATGCTGTGCTAAAACAAATTACATCATGGGGACATTAAATATAATCCATGTTATTCTATTCTATGAAGATATACAAATGTACTCCCCCACAATAACTTATATCTATGGCCATCTATTTTTGTAGCTGTTAAAATATTTTGACCTACTTTTTTGTCTATTTGTTTATTTTCTTTAAAGTTCTCAAGAAACTTGGTATGAAGGAGTGTGTTGTGTATGTGAGCAATTTGATCTTCCTGAATCTCAATATTATTGTCACGGACAGAAGACGACCCAAGAGCGCAAGTTCAAATTCAGAGTCTTTTTATTGAAGGGTTCAGGGGGGAAGAGGAGTGAGAGAAACGTGAGGTCTTGGAGGTTCCGGTTCCAGGGGTGCTAGGAGTGCCAGGGGTGTCAGGGGTTCTCGGGGCTCAGGGGAACCCACACACAACAGCAAGGTGAACAGCAGGCAGTAGTACAGACCAGGGCTAGGCACTAAACGTGGTGAGAGACAGAAGGCAGATTCGAGTTACCGGGGGGGCTGAAGATCGGAGAGTAATCGAGAAGATCCGGAAGGCAGGTCGGGATAACCGGGGCAGTAGAACAGGGAGGCAGTCAAGAAAGGATCCGAATCACAGGTAGGAGTCAGAGAGTAGACAGGCAGGCAGGTTACTGGTCCAGGTTTGAAGACGATCTGACAGGGCTTGGCTGAAAAACAGGGCTTTATATACTGGGAGAGGTTAGTGGAGAGATGCAGTGCAGCTGGCAGAGTAATTAGAGCAGAGTGGGGAAAGGTGAGGATGGTGAGTGGGAAATGCAGCGCAGCTGGCCAGGTAACAAGAGCAGAGCAGGGCGGAGCCAGGTGGAGCTCGTTAGGCAGAGTAGAGAGAGAGTGAGCAGAGTGGCAGAGAATTGAATCAATTAAGGTTGTTACCAGGGAGACAGGATGCTCATGACAATTATGATCACAACAAATCTGGGCAAATTAGTAATTACATGTTCACGTGGGTAACTTGTTGCAGGGCAACCACACATAAACGGTTCCATGTCTTCCAATTGGATGATTAATGATCAGTTTCTTGAGAACTGATCTCAAGAGTTCTCAAGAAACTTGAGGTTGGTATGAAGGAGTGTATTGTGTACTGTATGTGAGCAAACATTGTTCATGACACCCATTAGGTCCTCAATGCACCCACGGCAATTAAATAGCTTACTGTCTTTTGAAAGAGAGTTGGCAGAAAGTCTGGAAAGACTGGCCCGCCGTCTTGCACACTAGCCTCACATTGCACCCGTCAAAACGCAGCTTGCGCGCATTATGGACTCGCCTTTGGAGTCTGATCTGACTGTTTGCACAGCAAATTAAGATTGAAAGTAAGTGCTGGTTACTCCTGTCCCTCACTGATCGAGGTTCTTGATGTCTGTTCAAAGGATATTTTCCCAAACATTAATAACTTACTTCGGCCAATCGGTTACACAGTCTTTGCTAATCAATAAACAAAGCAGTTCACATGTTGAATTGACTTATAGGTCTATAAAACCATACCCTGGAAATCCAGAGTTCTTGCGAGAGCACAATGGAATTGTCTCTGCGAGACACAGAGCAATGATGTATGTTACTTTTACCCCAACATTCCGGGGAACCAGTGTCGTGGAAAATGTCCACTTCCGAATCCAGTTTGCCAATTAACAATTACCACTTGACTATTTAGTAATTTAGCACTCTGGAACAAGGCGTCCGAAGGAGACAATGTAGACAGAAGGCTTTCTGAAGACTGTTGATCTTTATTCTCCATATTGCAATGATAGTACAGCCTAACCAAAGTCCAGACCAACCATCAAAGCAATAGGGAGGAGATGTCATCAGCTGGGGCCCCCGACGAAATCTGCCTACGGAGGGCTATACACTATATTTTATACCCCTTGGCCCTCGAGACGTGCCACCCTCTCACGTCATCCCCAAAAACACCTTTCACCAATCAGCATTAAGCAGGGTCACTTACATGGGTGGAAACCATCTTCCCATCATGCATAAAACAATATGCAAACCTGTCTAATGCATAGGACATATGTAAAATGTGGTTTTCTGGTTCTTTCCAGTTTGGGGAAATAGGGCCTTCTTATCTAATTCTCTTCCTAGCTGGACAGGCCCTAAATCATAAGACACAGCGGCCTCCTACTCCCTGTCCTGTCCGGTGCCCACCAGCTGGATAACACTCCCTTCCCTTGACCATGTAAGGAGGAGATGCTCTCATCCTGGTACCCCCAGTACTTTTCCACTCACCCCACTCCTCTGATGGTTGGTCTGGCCTACACAGGATACAATGATCTCACTCTGCTCACATCAAATGCAGTGACATAAAAACTTATGACACTCATGACTACTGTACATTCTTCTAAAACATGAAAACCCATGACTACATCCCTTTAAATCATGAAAATCCACCATAAACTGATGAAGACAGTGCTGCAATGTTGGAGGACAGTACATATTGTTATCTGATTGCGTCGAAGTTCGAAATCATTCAGAGTAAACATGGTCTAGTGTTATCCAATTGCGTGCAGTGAGATTTTTAAATGCAGGCATGAAAACGGGTCAGGGGTGAAAAAGGTGAGAGGGGCGCGCGAAGAGGGAAATGGCTGTTTCATAGCAAAACAAGCGCGAGTGACATTGTTGCCAATAGTGCATAGCTTCCATGGAGTATGAAGTTGCCTAAAACCAGAGATTTATGAAGAAAACAACCTACAAAATGACTAATTTTTACAAAAGAATACCTATATTTCTTCTTTTGGCTTAGGCATAAGTGTGAAGGGGCCCACTTGCGCTGTTTGGCAACATGCTTCAGTCTGGCCCTCCTCTCCTCCTCAGTAATCTACATGAGTTTTCGGTAACACTTTATATTAAGACACGCATATTCACTATTAACTAGCTGCTTACTAACATGTAACACACATAAGTGCTAATAGTGTACAAATAACTAATAATTAAGTCTTTATAATGCAGAATATGTTCCCTATTCTAAAGTTGGGTCTTTGTTCACATTTAATTCACAATTAATTTGGCACTTATTAACCCCCATGTGTTCCCTAAACTAAAACTATTCACACTTTTTAAGTGTATTACAGCACACACAAGAAGAAGAAGAAGAAGAAGAAGAAGAAGACAGCCAAGTTAGCACAAATACAAAAATCGATTTTAGACCCAACTTTAGAATAGCCTAGGAAACATATTCTGCATTACACAGACTTAATTATGAGTTATGATTTGTACACAATTAGCACTTGTGGTTTAGTGTCTTGTTCCATTTGAAAAGAGCATCTTTAAAAAAGAGCGTATTATTAGGAGTGAATAACTGTTCTTGTGGTACTACCACCTTACAAGCCCCATACTGAGCCATGCATATTTAGATCATAATTCATATGCAACAACTTATTTAATAGCTATGAATAAGGGGTAATTAGGATCTTACATAGAGGAAATTCTTAATTAAGGGTCTAGTAAGAAGATTTCATAAGCCTAATGGACAGTAGACTATTAGAATAAGTCTGAATAAGATAAGTCTGAATATTTGTTGGACCAAACCAGGTAATAAATAAACTGGGTAGGGTAGATTAGGCTTTAATTTGTAAAATTGGTTTGAAATGTTTTAACATGCAGCCTATAGGCTACTTACAGATTGTGGCATTGCGCTAGTGTGTTTAACCAACCAATAAAGTTGTGTGAACAGTGTTCACATTACATGTTAAACCCTGTAGACACAGACTAGGCCTACTGATCAGGGGCCGTATTCACAAAGAATTTTATGGCTAAAAGTAGCTCCTAACTAGCGAATTCAGGAGCAACTCCTAAAAATAATGGGTGTGTCACTGCTAAATTTAGGACTCCTATTTTTTTTCACTAAAAGTAATTCATGAAGCATTTTAGACCTAAAAGTTGCACCTAAGTCTGGGACAGCTTAAAAGAAGTCGAGAGGACTCCTAACTCACTAAGACCTATTCACAAGCTTTTTGTGGCATTTTGCGTCGCGATGTTTTGAAATCCTATGCAGCTACAGGAGCTTCCAATTGCGAGGGAACATTTTTGCATTGTGGGCATAACTAAGGGATGCAATAACGCCACCAACAACCAAAACTACTCATTCTCAACATGTAAATACGTCTCATTGTGAATCAAATTAAAATGTTCTCCTCTTTGCAAACGTAGGCATAGACATGTGGTGACAGATTCATTTAATAATGTTGCTAAGATACTGCATCAATCCATATGTTTCATTAGGCTGCAACTACTAGACTATTTGTTTCGCCTTACTCTTTATTCATTTAGGCTAGGCCTTTTTATTCAGTTATTCATCATCTTCCGTCTTTCGCACTACTTGTGTAGCACACACATTATCAGACCTGTCACCTGTCACTCATCATCGTAAGGGAGGTGTTTGGAATCATTCCCGCGTTACAATCATCAGCCAATCAAGGTGGCCACTTCAGTCAAGCTTGTGCATGAGTAATGACGTCATCCATAGCAACGAAGACTCACTCTTAGTTAATGAGATGTCATTTTTCCTTACTAAGAGGTCTGGGGCCGTATTCACAAAGCCTTTTATCTTACCACTAGGAGTACTCCTAAATCGCACTAAAAGATTTTAGCTAGGAGTTTTCTCTTAAAAGTTATTCACAAAGCCTTTCAGACCTACTCTTAGTAAGGAAAAATAACAACTCCTAAACTAAGAGTGAGTCTTCGTTGCTATGGATGACGTCATTACTCATGCATGAGCTTGACTGAAGTGGCCACCTTGATTGGCTGATGATTGTAACGCGGGAATGATTCCAAACACCTCCCTTACGATGATGAGTGACAGGTGACAGGTCTGAGAATGCGTGCGCTAAGTGCAAAGGACGGAAGATGATGAATAACTGAATAAAAAGGCCTAGCCTAAATGAATAAAGAGTAAGGCAAAACAAATAGCCTAGTAGCCTAATGAAACATACGGATTGATGCAGTAGCCTATCTTTGCAACATTATTAAATTAATCTGTCACCATATGCCTATACGTTTGCAAAGAGGAGAACATTTTAATTTGATTCACAATGAGACATATTTACATGTTGAGAATGAGTAGTTTTGGTTGTTGGTGGCTTTATTGCATCCTTAGTTATGCCTATGCAAAATTGTTCCCTCGCGATTGGAAGCTCCTAGGATTTCAAAACATCGCGACGCGAAATGCCACAAAAAGCTGTTTGTGAATAGGTCTTAAGGAGTTAGGAGTCCTCTCGACTTCTTTTAAGCTGTCCCAGACTTAGGTGCTACTTTTAGGTCTAAAATGCTTTGTGAATTACTTTTAGTGAGAAAAATTAGGAGTCCTAAAGTTAGGAGTGACACGCCCATTATTTTTAGGAGTTGCTCCTAAATTCGCCAGTTAGGAGCTACTTTTAGCCTTAAAATTCTTTGTGAATACGGCCCCTGAAAGGCTTTGTGAATAACTTTTAAGAGAAAACTCCTAGCTAAAATCTTTTAGTGCGATTTAGGAGTACTCCTAGTGGTAAAATAAAAGGCTTTGTGAATACAGCCCCAGGCCACTGAACGTTTCTTAAAAGACAGCATTACCATGTCAAACACTGCTTTTGTTTCTGAACTCGACAAAACGCACTCAGCCCAGTTTAGGAGCATTTCATTCAACTTTAGTTATTCACATTAGCCTTTGCTATACTGATAAAGTATGCCAATTTGCTTCACCGTTTGTCAATCTAGATGGCTCAAACTGTACGTATTCTTCATCAAGTGAACTCGTTATGTCTATATTTCTGTTTAATATCGCTAACTTTAACAGCCTATGCTACGTTGCTACACCAATCTGAACGTCTTTTTCTGACAGAAGTTGAAAGTTTCAACTAGCCCACCTGTAACATCAATAAGTATCTCTCCTCGCCGGGCTCACATTCCAGCTGACATTTCAGTCGCATATATCTGTAGTCACACAGACAGGGAGCTTTTCCAGCGCAAGCGTTCTGTTCGCGTAGCATCCGTGGCAAAAAAAATAGCTTCCACTGTTTAACTCTTTAGGCGCCAGAGTTTTTTTTTTCGAAATGTTCGATTTTCACGTCTTCATTTCAAAAGGCTATATCTTAAAAGTGATAAGAGATAGATACTTTCTGTAAATTAGAGAAATATTAAGGATGACCCAAAGTTTATGTAGAGATTCAATGTTTATATCTAATTGGCATATTATGACGTCATATGGTGGCGGCCATCTTGGATTATAGAATTTTCATGAAAAGTTGCATGTTTGAATGATAAAATGCACCACTTCTTTTCCCCCAAAATGTCCCTCACCTTCTGTATGCTATATTGCACAATACTGAATGCTCAGGTAAATAGTAAGTAGTAAACAAACTGTATAAATCATTACTAATAAATGGCAGAAACAAACCAAATGCATGTAGCAGTAGGCTGGCCTTTTGCTGTAGAGATTTTCCATTTACTACATACAGTAGGCACTCTGATTCCATGTATGGGGCACATATATATTATTCAGATGACACACAAACACAAGTAGACAAGACCTGTTTAGTTCAAAAGCTCACTTGCCACGGCAAGGCACAGATCAGGAGTGAGATGACGAGACAAGACAAGAGACAATATTAGTATTTATTTTCTTTTTGTTGTTTTTGTTGATGTTTTTTTTTTTTCCTAGCTGACAAAGACACACACATCACAAGGACATGAACACACAAAAAAAGAACACATAGACCTAGTGTATGTCCTAAATGGTCAGGGAAATAGGTAGCAAATCAACAGTGGAAATCATAACTAATAAATGGCTGACAATTTTTTTTTTTATGTAGCAGGCCTTTTGCTGTAGAGATAATGACTCCCTATCCATACAGGGCCGGCATTCCCATCATCTTGTGATAGACTATGCATAGCCTAATGGCTCCCCTGCCCCGTGTCATCACCTCTGCTCCTGCTGCGAGCAGCATGGCCAGATCTGCCTCGCACGCGCGCCGAGTGGAGAGAATTTGCGCAGCTCGGACTAGGCCTACTGTCATTCTCATTGCGACTCCCCACACTGCCTCTACGTTCCCCCCTAACTATCCTATGAGCACTTCGACCTCGTCTAACATACCCAGTGGCATTAGACAAAGGCTCCACCACGTTACTGTCGCCGCGATTGCGGAGAAGCACACGGTCAGAAGACAGAAGCTAGCGCTACATGCTACATACACGCCACACCACTAACACCCTGCTAACTTCCTGATAAACACTCCAACCCCGTGAAACATTATTCCCACCACTGACATTGGGCAAACGATTCAACGTTTGTGCTTGGTGTAAGCTAAACTCTCACTTTGTCCAGCTGCATCATTGCAAGGCAGGGACGCATCTGAAGCCTCACTAAACGAATCACCGTCATTTTCTGAAGGCAGATATTCCCCTTCAGAATCAGGGTCCGCGAATAGAAGACCCAACTCTTCATTTCGGGTAAACTTTTTTGATACCATTAGACGATAATCTAATGCAAATACTCGCTGACGTTGACAATATCGCTCTGATAAAGTGGCTCACACGCACACTAGTTCCGGTATTGCACGCACTGATTCAATGCGCTGTAGCACGAAAATGTTTTGTTTAAAGCATGACCTTTTTTGGACTCGGGGATGACGTATGACATGTCTGCCATATAGTGGAGTGGAGGTCGAACGAAATATGACACCCTATTTGACTAAATCGGCCGTTTTATTCAGTACCGCATCTTGTCGAGTAAACTCGACCGTGGCGCCTAGAGGGTTAATATGCTAAATGCATAGGGGCTGCATTTACATAATCGTTGCTGGATCAGACAAGTTTTTAATTAAGCTCTTGTCTTACAACGCATCAAGATGTGTTCGCGTCTGCGCGTGATTTGTAAACTCAGTTGTAACCCCACCCCCCCCCCCCCCCCAATATTTTCTCATCGGATCTGCGCGAACCACGTAAGTCCCCTATTTTGGATTCAAAACGGCGATTTTCACCGAAAGGTGAGGAGTTTTCATGCCTGACAATAGGCACAATTTATATTTAGTCATTTGCATCCCAACTGTCATGTCTCTCCTCACTTTCAGTCGGTTCTCACAGGCACACCTTAATTATAATCTCTGGCTATAACGATAACGTTCAAATTAAATGGAGTATCATAACAATAACATTAAAATTAGATCTGCATAGTGGAGATTGAAAGGACCCAAAAAGTATTATCCTTGCATGTGATACGCTGTTGCTGCATTTTGACATTGTAAACGTTAGGAAGAGTGAAAACAAAAGCAGTTACAGTTAACACTAAATGACCTTGCAAATGTCGGCGACTTAAGTGTGTGATTAGATAAATAGGCACTGGCAGATGCAATAGGTAAATAGATAGCTTTGCGTGTTAGCACAAGCAGTAGCCTGTAGGCCAATAAAGGCAAGTGTGTTTGCCACTTACATTTCTATTGTCTGATACTTCAAACTGCTGCAAGTGCATCAAGAAAGGTCCCGCCTTAGACCATCCTAGACTAGGATTTGGGGGTGGCACCTGGGGTGGACAATTGAATCTCAAGGGTGGTCTGTGCCACCCGGAGCCACCCCTCTGGCTCCAGCCCTGATGATATTATTTAAATAAGTAAGTTGCAAATCATTGTAATTGCCTGTTAATTTCTTTGGTTTTACCATGTGTTCTGGTAACTTATAAAGCCATTACAAGTGTTCCCTCACATTTTCTAACATTACACCAATACATGGTAACTAGTGTACAGTGCATGTTTATTGGGTAATTTGATTGACAATTTTATACCAGACAATTTAAGTAGGCCTAACTATCTGATCATGTGTGTTTGGATCACAGGCATATGATGACCTGTATTGTTCATTCATGGCTTCATAAAATATCAACATCCCATGTAGCTTTTAGAGTATTCAACCATTGGTCCAAGCAGTGTGAAATAACTCAAAAGTAGAATTGTAAAAAAGTGTAAAAGCTGAGACCTCCCACATAACAAGAAGCTGGTCTGAGCTGAAGCTGTTTTGACAGATCTGGAATTATGCCCAGCCTCCATTTTTGACCATTTTGATCAAAACATATTTTGAAAACAATTATTGTTATTATCTTAACATTTTGGCAAGTTTAAAATATTATGATGGTTGACAGTGGGTCAGAAGTGGTGGTCTGATATCTAGAACCTGGGTTTCACAATGTGGGTTTTTGCTCACAATTTGGTCCACCCAGTGCTGGTTCAGACCTCCATGGGGCCCTAAGCAAAATCCTGAACTCTGAGTGCCATAATGTAACCATTTTTTATAGTATCATCTGACACCAGAGTGCTCCCAATACGATCATCCCACCCCATTTTGGATGTCTATGAAAGTTACCAATTATAGTGTTTCTCCCTATACCTTGCAACAAATAACTGCAGTTTTTTTCAAAGTAGCCTACAGTTTAGTTATACTACATTAGGCTACAGTGCAGTATACTATTTTCATGTCCAAAATACTGCATTTCTGTAGTAAAGTACAGTACTATGCAGTACAATGCTGTTTTTTTGCGTCTAAAATACTGCATTCCCTGCATAAGAGCTGCAAATATTTTCTACAAAACTGTGGTTTTCATACTCAGAAATCTGCAGTTTGACACTTGAAGTAATGCAGTTATTTTTTGTATGGGTCTGGTTGTGCTAGTAGCCTACTGACTGACTGTTCTTGGTGTGTCTGTAGTAGGCTACTTGCCAAAGACATAGGCTATGAACTGGCTCCCCTGACTATTTTAAACAATCATTTTAATACTTCATATAGGCCTAATTTATGATGTGCATCTATTGTCCATGCAGCACAGCAAATCAGTTAATACAGGCTAATTTCCATTTTGCATACGTTCAGTTGTAGAATATCTATAACCTAACTAAAGCTTGACTGAATTATTGTAAAACAATTTAGTTTTTTCACTTATTAGTTTAGATGGGTTCTCCTCGCATGTTTCTGCTGAGAAACTGCTAGTTTCATCCCGAGCTGCATGTTATTATGAACGCATTTAAATATCACGTCAGGCCCACATGGGGATTTGAACCCGGATCTCCGCAGTGAAAGGTGGAGATGAATCCCCTGTACCACCCTCAGATGTGAATGAACCAAAATGCAGAGGAGGCAGATTCAGAGTTCTCTTTACTGAGTCACAAAAACAGGCAGGCAAACAGACTTTCTTGCGGATTGTTGCAAAGTATCACAGGCATAAGGCAATGACCATCTAGTCAAAAAAAGGCAAAAAATCCAAAAACAGAGGGCAGTAGACAAAGTCCATTCAAACAGGCCAGCCAAAAATTCAAAGTCAAAAAACACCTCAAAGAGGGAGAAATTGATAACCAAAAGTCTTTTCAAGAGTATTAAAAACGGGAGTACACTTACGATACAGGTGGCACACAGGAGAACTCAGCAAAGGCACTAACAAACACATGCTCCTTAAATACTCTTATTCATTAACAATCACAGGTGTAATCACTCAAACACATGAGCCGAGAAAATCAGGAAATTTCCGAAAATTACAAAAAAAAGGTGCAAATGGGGACATCTAGTGGCCAAAAGCAGTAACTGCAACTGAAAAGTCCCTGGGACCTGACAGGACCGCTCCCTTTAGGATCGTCTCCTGAAGATCCCCGGTCGATCAGGATGTGACTGGTGAAAATCTCTGATCAAAGTGCGATCAATAATGTTCCGAGCAGGTGTCCATGAACGCTCCTCCGGGCCATAGCCTTCCCAGTCGACTAGGTACTGGAGTCCGCCCCGGACCCGGCGGGAATCCAGCAGCCGGTTGACTGTAAAAGCGGTCTGACCATCAAAGACCCGTGGAGGAGGTGGGGGCTTGGGCTTAGGAAGCAGTGGTGAGGTAACCCCTTGGCGAAGGCGGGAGACGTGGAATGTTGGGTTGACCCGCAAGGAGGGAGGCAGTTGCAGTGTGTAGGCGACTGGGTTGACTCGCCTAACCACCTTGAAGGGACCAACAAAGTGAGGTGCCAGCTTCCGATTCTCCAACTTTAACGGAAGGTCCTTGGAGGCAAGCTACACCCTCTGTCCCTCTTGGAAAGGTCGGACTGGTCTCTTACGGCGGTTGGCCTGCTGCTGTTATTCCTGGGAAGCCCGGAGTAGGAACCGTCTGGCCTTTTCCCAAGTCTGGCGGCACCGCCGCACAAACTTCTGGGCCGAGGGAACACCAACATCATCTTCCTGCTCAGGAAACAAAGGAGGTTTATAACCAAACTGGCATTCATAGGGTAACATACCTGTGGCCGCAGACTTCAGAGTATTGTGCGCATATTCTGCCCATGGAAGTCGTGAACTCCAGGAAGACGGGTTAGCTGACACCAAACACCTTTAAGTAACTTCCAGGTCCTGATTCAGTCTCTCTGTTTGGCCATTAGAAATCCTGATGAAAGACTGACAGCTGCGCCAATGAGTCTGCAGAAGGCCCGCCAGAATCCCAATGTGAACTGGGGCCCTCGATCCGACACAACATCCTGGGGAAGACCAAACACTCGAAACACATGATTGCATATAAGTCTGGCAGTCTCAGGAGCAGAGGGGAGTTTGGGTAAAGGTAGGAAACGGCAAGCCTTGGTAAATCTGTCAATGATAACAAGAATAACAGAGTTACCTTGTGATGGAGGCAGGCCGGTGACAAAATCCAGGGAAATATGTGACCATGGTCTCTGAGGAATGGGCAAAGGATAGAGTAGGCCCTGGGGTCTTTGGCGAAGATCCTTACCTTGGACACAGTTGGAACAAGCCGGCACAAAGGTCTCTATGTCCTTCTTCATACCTGGCCACCAAAAGTGCCGTTGTAGGAACTCCAATGTCCTGGATGATCCCGGATGGGCAGTCAGCTGTGAACTATGGCCCCACTGGAGGATCTGTCCCCTGACCCTCTGTAGAATGACAACAACTGCCCAGCTGGAGCTGCACGAGAGCCAGGATCTCTTTGCAAAGCTCGCTGGACAACGGATGTGATCTCCCAGCGAACTGGGGCTACCACTCGGGAGCTCGGGAGGATAGGCTCGGGGGAACCCTCTGGGCCATCGGAATGAAACTGTCGGGAGAGGGCATCAGGTTTCTTGTTCTTAGTCCCAGGCCTGTAGGAAAGGGTGAAGTCAAAGCAGTTAAAGAAGAGGGCCCACCGAGCCTGGCGTGGATTCAGACGCTTGGCCTGTTGGATATATTCCAAGTTCTTATGATCAGTCCACACCAGGTCGCCACTCTTTTAACGCCAGCTTCATGGCCAAGAACTCCCGGTTCCCAATGAAATAATTCCTCTCTGTGGTAGTCAGTTTTCGGGGGAAGAAAGCACAGAGATGAAGTCTCCCATCAGCGGCCTTCTCTACATCTGAAGCATCTACCTCGACAACAAACGGGTGGGCAGGGTCGGGCTGGCAAAAGATGGGTGCAGTGGTGAAACACCGCTTCAGGATCTTGAAGGCTCTTTCAGCCTCAAGAGATCAGGAAAAAGGGGTATTGCTCTTCCAAGTTAAAGCAGTGATGGGAGCAGCAATGGAGCTGAATCCTTGGATGAACTTCCGAAGTTGGCAAACCCCAAGAAACTCTGTGTTTCCTTAATTGACCTAGGAACAGACCAGTCCCCGACAGCTTGCACCTTCTTTGGATCCATCTGAATCTTCCCTTCAGAAATAATGAAGCCAAGGAAGGACACCTCCAAAACATGGAACTCACACTTCTCGGGTTTGACGAAGAGGTGGTTCTTTAGCAGACGACTCAGGACAAGACGGACATGCTGGACATGTTGACGGAGATCCTTAGAGAAGATTAAGATGTCATCAAGATAAACAAAGACAAACTTATTCAACATGTCCCGTAGGACGTTATTGATTAGAGCTTGGAACACAGCTGGAGCGTTGGTGAGTCCAAAAGGCATGACCTGGTATTCATAATGGCCTGTAGGAGTGTTGAATGCTATCTTCCATTCATATTCCTCACGAATACGCACAAGGTGATAAACATGGCGAAGATCCAGCTTGGTAAAGACGGTGGCTCTCTGGAGCAACTCGAAGGCTGAGGCAATGAGGGGAAGTGGATAGCGATTCTTTATAGTGAACTTATTGAGTCCACGATAATCAATGCATGGCCTAAGACCTCCGTCCTTCTTGTCAACAAAAAGAAGCCCGCACCCGCTGGAGAGCACGAAGGTTGGATGAAGCCAGAAGCCAGCACTTCCCTGATATACTGGTCCACGGCCATTCGTTCTAGAGCTGACAGAGAAAAAATGGGACCGCTAGGGGGACATGTACCAGGTAACAAGTCTACGGCACTATCATAAGGTCTGTGGGGTGGAAGGGTTGTTGCTCTTTTCTTACTAAAGACCTCACTCAAGTTGTGGTACTCAGGGGGGACTCGGAAAAGCTCGGGAGGCTCAGAAGGCTCAGGAGATGGGATTCTTGAAAAGAGGCAGGTAGTGTGGCAGGTGGGGCCCCACTCAAGTATACTGCGAGAGGTCCAATCCAGATGGGGATTATACTGAGTCAGCCATGGGAATCCTAGGACCACAACAAAATCTGGTGACTGGATAAGGTGGAAAGACAGCTCTTTCTTGTGATTATTGATCTGCACTCTCACAGCAGAGGTGGTTTACTAGACCTGGGCCCAAGGGCCGACCGTCCAGGGCAGTCACGGATAGAGGAGGATTAAGGCTTAAGATGAGGATGTTGAGACGTTGCGCCAAGGAGAGGTCAATGAAGTTTCCCGCAGCTCCAGAATCAATGAAGGCTTGAAGAGTGTGTTCTTGATGACCCCAGGAGATGGTAATGGGGATAAAGAGGCCCAAGCCCGGATACTCAGGAGACGAAGTTACCCCCGTCACAGCCCCCCTTCGGCTGGACGGGGCTTGGCTTTTCCCACCAACTCTGGCCAGGCATTGCGGAAATGCCCAGGCTTCCCACAATACAGGCAACAGTTGTTCCTCATCCTTCGGTCACGTTCAGCCTGGGATGGCCTTGCTCCACTGAGATGCATTGGCTCCGGAACCTCTTCAGAGAGCTGAGGAGCCGGCTGGCACAGGATAGTGGTTCTGGGAAGGACCCTCTTGGGGCTCGGATTGCTCCTGGAGACGGTTGTCCAGGTGGATAACTCGAGAGATCAGTGACTCCAGATCCTCTACCTTTTCCCACGATGCAAGTTCATCCTTAATACATTCTGCCAGGCCAGGGGCGCCTGCAGGAATTAATGGTACGCACACCCATCAACCCCCCCCCCCTCATTTGGACAACTTGATACAGCCCTACAGGCTAAAGTTACCTTGTTTTGTTCTAGCGTACCATGACGTCTGGCTTTAAACAGCTGTAATGCAGTCTAACGTTCTGACAAGCACACACCTTGTTCTTGCCCATCTGGAATAACTCCTCTAGCTTTGCTGACTCCATACTTTCTGTTTTCGTTGTTTAAACTTGTGATATCCATGATGAGCAATGAGTTAGTGAATTAGCTCAACATTGTGTGCTGATAACCATATATTTTCTATATTTCCTGCTCAAACAAAATGTGTGCACGTTAATTTTGATAACGTGTTCACTAAGTTATGTAATAGAAAATTGGGAATAGCCTGATGGCATGCAGCTAATGTGATACTGTGCATAGTTAGGAGGTTATGGTGGGCCAATTTGGTGTGAATACACATTACACACACATACAAGGGAAATGTTCTCTCGTTGTTGAGTAGCCTGGTGGTGCGCACAGTGCATACGGACGTACACCTGCTGGCGCGCCTGTGCCAGGCCATGGTAGAAGGTTGCCTGCAGAGCCTGTTCTCCCCAGCCACTCTCAGCTGCCAGAGTCTGGAACTGGATAGCGTAGTCGGCTGCAGACCGGTTGCCCTGGTGCAGATCTAGGAGCTTCTTGGCTGCCATGCGGCCAGTGGCTGTAGGAGCGAAGACCTTCATCATCTCCCTAGAAAAGGACCTGAAGGAGTCACAGGCAGGGCCTGTGGCATCGTAGAGTGCAGTGGCCCAGGAACGAGCTAAAGTCCCTCCCCTCCCCCCTTACATTCTGGCAAACTTGTTTTGTTACCTCAGTCTGTACAGAATGTTCAACAAAGTATCACATAACTGTAGCCAAGCTGGGACTTTCCTGTCAATCCTGTTTTTCTTTCTGTACTTCACTACTGCACGTCAGCTGGTCCAGACCAGGATAGAGAAAACAAATGCAAATGATCACGAGCAAAATAAAAAAAATGCAAATGATCACGCCCCTGAGGATGACTTGACATCAGATAACTGCGCACCAACATAGTCTTTTAGATTAAATAAAACACAAAGGATCCATACAAGTTGACAAATCACTAATTAAAGACTGTGCGATACTCAAAAGAACTATCTTGTCATAACAACTCCGTACATGTAAGTATGAATGTTGAATACTACAGATCTGAAGAATCGTGGACATGTTTTTACAGGTTTAATTTTTTGTAACTGGCACATTCAGAATTTTGCCATTTTTTTGCCTTCGCAGCCATTGCACTTTGGTGCAGTAGAGCTGTGTTGCGGACCACAAAAAAAAATGCCGTCAGGACAAGAATCATATCAAAGTAAGTACAATGATAAAGTACTCCTGTATTTCAAACAGAGGTGACATGTAAATGATAACTAACTATGTGATATTGTATTTTCTACCACTGCTTGCTTGGCTGAATGCTGCTTGGCTGAATGTCTTTTTATAAAGTCAGTTAACTTCAGATATTTGGACACCTATGAAATAGTTCCAGTTGTTTTGGCTGTTGCTTAATACACATGTAGTACACATGTAATACAATATGTCTGAGATACTGCATTTGAAGTAAGGACCAAAATTATGTTACACAGTATCCTGCAATATGTCAGACATATAGAATAACAGTTTAGGGTCCATGTGTGTATTTGGTATATTCATTTGTCATTTGTCATTTGTCACAAACATTCAAAAACAAAGACAGCCTATAGTGTTTGTGCTTGTGAGTTTAGTGCCACAATAAGAACATATTTCAAAATGCACCAACAATCAAATCATTTAATTTTCTTTTGGCTTACTCAAACACAAATTGGATTTGTTTGTTTTTTTTTCAAGTTCATTATCAACCGGTTTTCCCAATTCAGTGAATGGTGGCTCAACATCCTGATGCTCAACATTTTTCTTCTGAGGTTTCCCTGGAATTATTGACACCAAATATTGTCTTTTAGGAGAGGGATTCTACTGGTGCTTTCCTAATTGAGGATGTGATCTTTTGATCTGTTGTTAGTCCTCATACACTGTTTGAACCTTATAACTAGAACTCAAATGCCATCTGATGTCCTGTAGGAGACTGAAAACTGTCTCATACAAATACAAGTTGCTTTTGAGGCTCCCTCATGGTAATGTATTATATAAATATCCCTCATTAGGGATAATGTTTAGTAGAATGTGATTCATTACGTGACATGACCTGGCTTCTGGATCAGTGGTTCTCAAAGTGTGGGACGGGCCCCACTAGTGGGGAATAGAGACATGACAGATGGGGTGCGATAAACAAGAGGACATTCGTTTTTTGTGTCTATCTTTAATAATGCTTTTTCTTTTTTGACAAGGAAGATCATAGATTCAAAACCAAATAGCCACACACAAACATAGCAGTCATAAACAGATCGACATATGAATTAAAATATCAGCTGATCCAGTGGATGAGCAGAGAAATGTAATGGAACCAAAATAGTGTGGGAAAAAATATTTTAATGTTTCCATTTTGCCGGGTTGATGGGGTCAGGTGGGGCTTGAATATTCCCTACAGTCTGAAACTTCCTCATACATGAAATACAAAAGTACATTTTTCTTTTGAAGCTCCTTTATGATTATTTTGATATATCAATATGTATTCCTGTTTCTATTAAGGTTTTTCATATGACATATTAGGACAATGGAATGTCATTGTCTGCAGTTGCCTCTTAGTAGGCTACATCTCTGTATTTCATCAATATCAACATGTCAGGCATCAATAAAGGAGATGATGAAACGTTATCCCATTGTTCAATATTTGATAGCCTGTCATAGGAACATTATTACACTAAAATTGGACCTGGATTTGGGGTGTTGATCAGTAGGCTATGGAGGAGCGGGCAAAGTTGTAGCCTAACTTTTAAACTTTTAAAAGTTGGTTTACACAAAGACAGTGAAATTTGGCCAGAAAAGAGTCATACATAGCCTGGCCATTGCCCATCCCCTTGGTCTACGCTTCACTTCGTCAAGGGTCTGGGATCTCAGCTACTGATGAACGATTGTAAGCTGGAGGCGTGGACTCTGTAGAAGTTTGAAACAATTGGATCTGATCACCCAATCGCTAATGTTTGGCCGTGATGTATGTTATGCGCCAGATCAATCGTGAAGTAAGCTACGCTACAACGCTCACCGGAAATTGCTTGCGGAAATTCCCCACCTTCCCCACCACCAAGACATAGCGAACAAGATGGATGTAAATGACTGATGCCGGCTTTGCGATACAAATTTAAGAGTTAGTGGAGGAATAGCAAATAGCAGATTCGACAGTAAGGTTGAAGATAACATATTGTAACGCCAGTGAGAAGTTAGGAGACAGGGAGGCTGATATATCATTCCAAAACTACGGTAATTTATTTCCTATAGATGTACAGGCTAGGGCACGGGCAACAGGAGATGTCCACTACAAAACAACAAACTGATCGCTAATAAACCACGGTCTCTATCACTCGTCATTCACACTCATTGGCCAACAATACAACACAACTCACTCGCACGTAATCCACTTCTGGGGGCAGCCGTGGCCTACTGGTTAGCACTTCGGACCCGTAACCAGAGGATTGCCGGTTCGAACCCCGACCAGTAGGCATGGCTGAAGTGCCCTTGAGCAAGGCACCTAACCTCTCCCCAAGCGCCGCTGTTGATGCAGGCAGCTCACTGCGCCGGGATTAGTGTGTGCTTCACCTCACATTGTGTGCTGTGTGTGTTTCACTAAGTGTAAAGTGTAGAGCAACAACAACCAGATATGAACTACACACATGTTCGTACTATACAAACATACACTATAAGCAAGCACATTTCCAGAAACATTAGCCCTAATACTATGATGCATTTTGCATTAACCTAATGTTTATGTTAGCTAACTGAGCACTAACCTGCAGCACACTAGCTTACTCATGTTACTCGACGTTACTAGCCAATAAAACCATTGACTTTTTGAGGAAAAATGTGTCTTAAGTACTTGGCAAACATTTTGTAAGATTTAATTACTTTTACCGGAAACACTATAGGTGCCATAATAAATAGCAAACTAGTAATTACCTAACCCTTTGTTAATATTTGTTAATTGTTACTAACATATCTATTTGGCACAAGTTAATAGTTTTTTTCATCATTAATTAAATATTAGTTGTTTGCATAAAATCTGTATGTTAATGTTTTAGCAAATCTATTAACTAATATAATATGTGTTCATAGTAAACTAAATGTCTTTTGGCACTAATTAACAGTTATTTCTTACACCATTTAAATGTTAAATGTTTATTTACAAACTATATGTTAATAGAAAAATTAATGACTTATTATTATTTAACTAATTGTTATTAAACTGTGCTTCTGCCCATACCAATATGAACCACTCCCCATAGGACCCTTACAATAGATATATAGATAGATAGATAGATACTTTATTGATCCCCAAAGGGAAATTCAAGAAAAAAAACACAGAGCCTTGACATGCTGCCACTCTTGCTGGCGTCGGAACCGCTTGCAGTAAAGTTGGTTAAGCTTAATTAATATATTAGTAGTATAATAGCTATAAGCGTGGGGCCCCTTATAATAAAGTTGGTAAAGCTTAATTAATATATTAGTAATATATAACTATCAGTATGGGGGACCCTTATAATAAAGTTGGATAAGCATAATTAATATATTAGTAATATATAACTATCAGTATGGGGGACCCTTATAATAAAGTTGGTTAAGCTTTATTAATATATTAGTAATATATAACTATTAGTCAGACGGTGAAGGGACTGAGACCAAAACTGGCTTATCACATTTATTTCTATAGGAAAAGTTAAAACAAAACATGCCTTCAGGCACTGGCATACATAAAACAGCATCTGCACAAGCAAAATAATAATAAGTAGTTGAATGGGCTATATTACATGGATCATTCCTATACCATCACTGTCAGCCCTACTAACAAGGGAGACATGCGACATGGAATGTTCAGGTGCACAGAACGACGGTTAATTAATATTCTATGAGACTCACTAAACACTCACAGACGTAGACCATACGGAGGTAATGCATAAACATAATGCTAAACTAAATTATTTCCTGCTAGACTGAAATAATCAGTAGTATAAGCGTGGGGCCCCTTATAATAAAGTTGGTTACATTTGTTTTTAATATTAGTAATATATAACTATTATCAGACGGTGAAGGGACTGAAACACAAACTGGCTTATCACATTTATTTCTATAGGAAAAGTTCAAACAAAACATGCCTTCAGGCACTGGCATACATAAAACAGCATCTGCACAAGCAAAATAAAAAGTAGTTGAATGGGCTATATGTATGCATCATTCCTATACCATCACTGTCAGCCCTACTAGCAAGGGAGACATGCGACATGGAATGTTCAGGTGCACAGAACGACAGTTAATTAATATTTTAAGACTCACTAAACATTCACAGACGTAGACCATACGGAGGTAATGCATAAACATAATGCTAAACTAAATGTACATTCATTTCCTGCTAGACTGAATTGCACTTTCCATGCACACTAAGCTAAACTAGCCTACACTAAATGCATGGAAAGTTGCTAGCGGAGTTTACAGCTAGTCACGTAAGACTCAGTGTGTATGAACTCATGGTCATATTGAAAACATTAATAAACGTTCTCTAAGTTGCTAGAATTGCACCCAAATCCTAACAATACATGTAAAGTGATATAATACTGGTGGTATATCGAAGTTTTCAACTTAAACAACATTTTACAGTTACAACATTAAAACATAGTGTGGAGTGCTTTATACAGTCAACCTACCCAATGCACAGCATACCGCTTCTGAACGGCTATGGCAACGATACAAAGAAAAAACACAGCAGAGCTGCAGTATACCGTTTCTCCAAAGGGGGCTCCAAAACTAGCCTGGCCTTGGCCTGCCTACGTACTTCCGGTCGATTTCTTTTCCCTACAGTACTCCGTCTGGAATAGGTTGATTCGCGCTCGTTTACTTCGGAGGTTGGGCAGCCGACCAACCAGCGAACAGAGGGCATCCCTGAGCATAGACATAATATACATAGACGCCGCATCGACCGCTGCTCCCTACTAGCGCTGACGAGATTTGGAGCCGCCATCTTGGACCGGTCATCCACTCCACTCAGTGTAATCTGTTTGGCCGGTGCAATGAGCTGTCAGCACACTTAATTAATCATATCTCACTGAATACCGAACAGATTTTCACGCGGTTTTTTTTGCTGCAAAGGTCATACATGTAGCTATGATACAGGCCACATTGTTCGAAAATACAAAATACAACCAATAGTACGGTAATGTTAAATCTTACTTGTGAAAAGTAAATCCTCCGAGTATGGTCCGCCGATTTGAGCAGGAACATGCTGCACAGTGCTGTCATCTTGTGTTTTCTGCTGCAACGCAATGAGGAGTATGACCGGTCCAGGATGGCGGCCGCATTTCTTGTTTCCAGCAGCCAATGCGGCGTCTATGTATATTATGTCTATGTCCCTGAGAGTGATTACGTACCCAGGCATGGTGTTTCAATTACTACGTTCCCTGCCCCCGAAGCAGATCGCTTGGAATACATCAACGTAGGGAGCGAAAAGGGCTTATAGCCTACTTATGAAATCTTTAAGCAAATGTGAATAATAGTGTAGCCTAACAGGAGAGTCACGAACGAAGTCACAGTGGAGTAGGATGTTATATCGTCAGCTAAACTTTAGTCATAGATTTTGTCACTTGAAATAGGCTACGAATGTACCCGAGTCAAACTTTAGTTTAGTAGGCTACATGGTTGTGTCAAAATCGCTATTTTCAAACACTAAGAAGGCTCGACATAACTTGAAACTTTGATCAAAGCATCATCAGTGTCTCTACATATGAACTGGAGCATTAAGAACATTGTTCGTGTACACATAGTTTCAGACATCCCAACCTGCAAAAAGTCATTTCAGGGAGGTATCACAAAGCCCTAATAATTTTTTTTCTAAATAAAATTAGAAAAACTAATATGTTCAATAATGTCTAGTCAGTACAACAAATAAGGAAGGCCTATAGATAGAAATTGTGAAATAAAATATGTAGATTTTTGTAGTTTGGTCTTTTCATGTAGCCTTGGCAACTAGCCACACTGCAAAAAATGAATTCTAACCAAGTGTTATTGATCTTATATTAAGATTAAAAAATCTATTTGGTATTGTTTTTAGTATGAAAAGACTTACCTAGCGCCCTCTCAAAAGATCATTTTGACTTAATTTAAGAAGACTTTAACTTATTTTAAGGAGTCTTATCAAGACAAATTTGCTCAACGCACTGGCTGACAAATTTGCTTGTTTTCAAGATGAGATGTCTTAAAATAAGTCAATTTATTTTTAAATTAAGTCAAATGATTTCACAAAAAAGCGCTAGGTAAGTCTCTTTATACTGAAAACAATACCAACTAGTTTTTTTTATCTTGATATAAGATTAATAACACTTGGTTAGATTTTGTTAGATAAGCAGTTTTTGCAGTGCATCTAGTAGCCTATAGGCCTGAATAATATGCACATGAATTGACACTTGTTAAACTCACCTCAACATGTCTTTTGCATCATTTAACCCGCCATGGGCAATGCTAAAGTCACTGTTACAAACAGTGCAGCGTGCAGGACTAGGTCCATCATTATGTTTTACTCTTATGAGACAAGGGTAACCTGCACTTTGAAATGGGTCTTACATTTTCCTTTCTTTTGAGGCACTGACTCTGCCATGACGCTCCTGTTTCTATACACTGAACTGATTAATTAAGTTCGGGAGAAAAGAGATAAAAGCCCGCCTACACTGAAAACTGATTGGTTGATTTAGCGAAACAGGCCAATTTAGGATGCTCTCTGTCTTGGATCACACACCACCCCTATCTCTCTCCCGTCGTGTGCACGCTACACTCAGATGCACACGCGGTCTCGCATGCGCGCTCTTGATCGCTCACACTAGATTCCGGGAGATTTGATCTAATTTGCGGGTGTCAGGGAGCCGCTATCAATATGCGGGAGACTCCCGGAACTTCCGGGAGACTTGGGATGTCTGTAGTTTACCATTTTTCCTTCCTTTACCATTTCATTCATTTGGAGAATGTGTGCTGTAATGTGCTATAACTATATAACTATATGCTATATGCTGGCGGTGGCAGGATTTGTCTGGTGCCTGAATTGCAGTACCTGGGCTCGCCACCATTACAGCACACATTCTCCAAATGAATGATCTTGACATAAAGTTATTGCAATGTTGCTGAGTACATTTAGATTTGCATCAATAGATACATATTTTATATTAACCAAATATGTTGTAAGATTTTGTATTTTCCAATTCAAGTGCTGGATATTCCTCAGAAATGGAGTAATTGGCACTGATTTTATTGTTCTTCAGACCTTAGGATTGTACTGGTGGGTAAAACTGGATCTGGAAAGAGTGCATCAGGAAACACCATCGTGGGAGAAAATGTCTTCAACGAAAGTGCAGATATTATATCTGCCACTGACACCTGTAAAAAGGGTAGTAGAGAGGTAGCTGGGAGGAAGATCACAGTGATCGACACTCCAGGAGTGTTCGACACAAACATAAAAGATCAATTTAAAAGTGATATAAAGAAGTGTGTAGATATGTCCCTTCCCGGTCCTCATGTCTTCCTGCTGCTGATCAGACTGGGTGTGAGATTCACAGAGGAGGAGAGGAATGCATTGAAATGGATCCAGGAGAACTTTGGGGGAAGAGCTGCACAGTTCACCATGGTGCTCTTCACTCATGTTGATCAGCTGAAAGGAAAGCAACTGGAATATGTTGTAAAGCATCCTCAAATTCAAGACATCATCAACACATGTGGTGGTGTATATCATGCTTTCAATAATGACAACAAAGATGACAAGACACAAGTGAAGGAGCTGCTGGAGAAGATTGACACCATGGTGGAAAAGAATAGTGGCGAATACTACACAAATGAGATGTACCAGGAGGCTCAGAGAGAGGAGGAGGAGAGAAAGAGACGGGAGGAGGAAAGGGAAAGAAATGAGTATGAGGAAAATATCAGAGTAGCAGCTGAAAAGAGAGCCAATGAAGAGAGGAAAAAGAGAGTAGCAGCTGAAAAGAGAGCCAATGAAGAGATGGAAAAGAGAAAGAAGGTAGGAAAACAGTTGAGGATAACAGTAGGAGGATTTGGGGGGGCAGTTGGGGGGTGGTGTGCGGGAGGACCTGTAGGAGCAGTTGGAGTAGGAATAGTAGGATTAGGAGCAGGAGTCAGTGCAGCATACATGGACAATATCATTGAAACTGCAGATTATATGAAAGATAAAAGCAAGACAATTATAGGAGCAGTTGCTGGAGGTGTTGGGGGAGCAGAGGGAGGAGCAGCAGGAGGTGCAGTTGGGGGAGCATTGGGGGGAGCGATGGTGGGAGCTGTTGTAGGATCAGTCGTAGCAGGACTTGCTGGAGCGAAAATAGGAGCAGCTAAAGGAGCAACAGTAGGAGTAGTTGCAGGGGTCGTAGGTGGTGTTGCTGTTGGGGGAATAGTGGGTAGATATGGTGGCAGAGATATAGAAGAGTTAGAGTTCACAAACATCATAGATGACACTAACACAAAGAAAACAGATTGAGGCTTGTGTTGGCAACATAGTCTTTTAGTAAAAAAGGGAGGGGGTATTCATAATGTAATGCTATGAAATTGAAAAAAAGTAAAAGTCCTGCCATGTATTGGTTCTACTTGTGTGAGCTAATTTTAGTAACTAGCTGATCTACCTGGCTCAAAGGTACACTATGCAAGATTTTCACCTCTTTATGAAGCCAATTTGATGGTAAATGACAGCATAGACATAGCAAGTCACTACCGTGAAATACAGCCATGCAACTTGCAGAACGGCGGCCCGACAAACTCTTGCAAGAATCATGAAATATACCTCTTTAGAAATTTTTCCTGTTGTTAATCCTTCTCCTCCACAGCAAAAGCTTAATTATTGTTGTGGACAGGGGGGGTAAGTCATGAGAATGTTGCTATTTACAATAGCAGAGTAACATATAAATATACCATAACTTTAGAGGGAGAGCTACAGTTGCCAAAAATACCTAAACCTGCATAGTGTTCTTTTAAAAGTTGTGCTAATCAGAATCAGCTGATTAAGTAAATGGTTGAAAAAAAATATGGCAGGACTTCTACTTGCTGAAGCCAGACTTTTACATCTCTGCAGCTGACAGATTTGGAGGAGCAGCAGTTGTGGGAATAGCATGTGGGCCAATTGCAGGTGCAGTTTGTTTCCCTGAGCAGTAAACTTAAATTGATTTAGTCTTTTTGGAAAAAAATATTATTCTTTTTTTTTCTCAATAACATTTTTGATCTTTGACAAATGATTCAACCTTAAACTTAAAGTGATGGTTCGGAGTAATTTCACCCTAGGGACCTTTGCAGGGGACTCTGCCAGGACTTTTACGGGCTTTTCCCAAATCACGGAAGTAACGTCGACGCAGCCGTATAGTAGCAGATAGTAGCATCCATCAGGCAAGTCTTATTTAAATAAACTCCTGGTGTATTTACAAACTTTTCAATGTCTCGTTTTATGAGTAAAGAACATACTGTAGAGGTTTCGTACCATTCAGGGCATTATTAGTGGGGTAATTTACGAGACAAAAGTTGGTACCATTACAACTGCAGAAACTCATTAGTTTCTGACAGCGCTACTCGACCAGGGTTCGACCAAGGGAAAACAGGTTCTAGGAGGGTGTTTGGCTCGGGGTCATGGTCCAAAGGACCCTAGGGTGAAATTACTCCGAACCATCGCTTTATAGGTACAGTAAGGGGTGAGCTACCTCTGCCATTTTTTGTTTGGTCCTTTTTTTAAATATAATATACATTGTTTACACAAAATTGTCTGCTAATAAATTTAAATATAAACATAAACACAAGCAAATGCAACTTCCTGCACAATCTCTGACTGCACCTTTAATAGAATGGACTGCTTGTTTTGTATCCATAATGGAATATGTTAAGGTTTTTTTTTTCAATAAAGTGTGTCCTAAATGTCAGCTTTAGAATAAACCCATGTGTTTTTCACAAGTATTGTCTGTTGCTGTGTCATAGTTGTTTTTTTTTTCAAACAACAAACAAATTATCATGTGTGGACATCAATCACATTGAACTTTAAGCAGGGATGTAAAGTATCATCTCCACCAACCAGTATTCTTATAACCATTCACAAGGAATCCCAATTTCAGCTGCAGTATGGATGCCAACTGGAAATGCACACAGAAATAAATAACAAATCCAAAGTGTGTATGGGGAACGATGCTCAGCTCTTTACCAAACACAATCTTAAATGTTGCTTTCCCTCAAGTCAAGTATTGTCATCAGTGTTGTTTTCAATGGAAATGGAGCTGCATCATGTGGTAGTGCACTCCATCACTAGGTGGCGTCTGTAGCTCACTGGACAGGGTTGTAACTTGAAAAAGAGGCCCTTACAAACGGGGATATTTACTTTAAGCTTTACTTCTGTTTCCTCTGCATTATCCCTTTCCTCTGGAAAATTGAGAAGATAATCATTGTTCTGATTTTTGATATTTATTTGTAAAATGATATTTAGTAAAACTATGAGTAAAACAGATCATATTTTGATACCAAATTTTGATGGAAAGCCTTTTCGCCTCCTAACAGACTCAAAATATCATGACTACAGTTGTGCAACATGGACAGGGTTCTTACATGACACCACTGTGTGTGTGTTCACCCCAATAATTCTGAAGGAATCCTAAATCCTGTGTTTCCCTCCAAATGTGAAGTTCATGTCCAAAATAATGATGAGTCAGCATTGCAATGTTTATGTAAAGGGATAATGCATAGAACGCTGGTCATTATTGGGAAAATAACAGACAGGGCGAACCGGACCCTGATACGCGGCCGAGGGGTCTTGTTCCGCCCTGAAGGGACTTATTTTCCCAATAATGACTGGCCAAGCCAAATCGGCTCATACTTTGTATGTGTGATAAGTATGTGGAACTATGAATTTGGCACTGTAACAACTAGGCATTTGGCACGGAAGGACCCTCCTGTCACGGCTCGCATTATGTGTGGCCCAATTAGACGACGATTGTTTGGTTACATGCAGCTATTCCGACATGCCGCTACTTAGACATTGGCGTCTAATTGTCGAAGTGGCGGCATTAACATTAATTTTCAAGCGTCCCACTACTGCGACAATTTTTTTTCCCATTGTCGGAGTAGCGACACTTTACTTTTTTTTCAAACGTCCTGCCATGAGGTCATTAACAGGATTTTTCAACAGAGTGGACTTTTGCGAAGTAGCCCAGCCGGCACACGACCAACCTTCAACGTTGAAATATAGGTGAAATAACGTCAGTTGTTGCGTCAATGTTGAAACAATGTTGAAACAATGTTTAATGCTAAATGGTTGTAAAAGGGTATGTAGACAAACATTGAAACAACGTTCAATGTTAAATGGTTGTAAAAAGGTCAAGAAAATCAATGTCGAATTATAGGTGAAATAATGTCAGTTGTTTTGTCTATTGACCTCTCCAGAATAAGTCCCGCCTCCGTAACTTCCGTATCCATCCAACTTCCGGGCGTGGATTGTCTATGGGAAATAACATGGCGTTTCGAAATATCATACCGGTAAAACATCTGTAGGTAGCGAAGTTGAAAAAGCTGGTGGGCAGATTGGCCTACACACTTCTGCCATCTAGTTTCCACTGGATTTTTTTTATTGTTGGTGCCGTTTAAGTAGTATACTATAGACTATACTACTTAAACGACACCGAAAATCAAAAAATCCAGTGGAAACTAGATGGCAGAAGTGTGTAGGCCAATCTGCCCAGCAGCTTTTTCTACTTTGTCACCTACAGAGTTTGACAGGTACGATCTTTCAAAACGCCATGTTATTTCCCATAGACATTTGACTACCGAAGGTTGGATGGATACAGAAGTTAGGAGGCGGGACTTATTCTGGAGAGGTCTATGTTGAAACAATGTTGAAACACTGTTTTAATGTAAAATGTTGACAAATGGTCGTAAAATACGAAATCAACGAAATCAGCATGGATGTTAAACCAAATTCATTTGATATCAAGAAAAGGCGTCAATTTGATATGAAATATATGTCACACCATGAACAATCATGTTAATAATCGTAGGCTAGTAATAATAGCCCACTAGACTAGGCTAATGTTTCATTTTTTTGACACTTCTAATCTGTTTGGTAGCCATTTCAATGTAACAGTCTGAAATGCAATGATTTTAACGGATGCTTATCGCCTCTTGATAAGCGCATGTGCACACACAGCAACCCCCATCCCCCACCCCTGACCGCTGACTGACTTTTGAACTCCAGCCCACCAGTGACTTTAACCATCACTGTTCTGTCCTGCATCTGACTGCATGTGTAGCAGCTAAGCTGTAGAAACTCTGCCGTTATCATATCCAAGGTAAGAATTTAGGAGCAACTCCTAAAAATAATGGGCGTGTCACTCCTAACTTTAGGACTCCTAATTTTTTTCACTAAAAGTAATTCACAAAGCATTTTAGACCTAAAAGTAGCACCTAAGTCTGGGACAGCTTAAAAGAAGTCGAGAGGACTCCTAACTCACTAAGACCTATTCACAAACCCTTTTTGTGGCATTTCACGTCGCAGTGTTTTGAAATGCGTATGCGGCTACAGGAGCTTCCAATCGCGAGGGAACAATTTTGCATTGTAGGCAAAAAAGGGATGCAATAACGCCACCAACAACAAGCAAAACTACTCATTGTGAACATGTAAATTAAATGTAACGTTTCATTGTGAATCAAATTAAAATGTTCTCCTCTTTGCAAACGTGGGCATAGGCTATGGTGACAGGTTAATTTAATAATGTTGCAAAGATACTGCATCAATCCGCATGTTTCATTAGGCTACTAGGCTATTTGTTTTGCATTACTCTTTATTCATTTAGGCTAGGCCTTTTTATTCAGTTCAGTTTATTCATCATCTTCCGTCCTTCGCACTACCTGTGTAGCACACGCATTCTCAGACCTGTCACTCATCATCGCAAGGGAGGTGTTTGGAATCATGCCTGCGTTACAATCATCAGCCAATCAAGGTGGTCACTTCAGTCAAGCTCGTGCATGAATAATGACGTCATCCATAGCAACGAAGGCTCACTCTTAGTTTAGGAGTTGTCATTTTTCCTTACTAAAAGTAGGTCTGAAAGGCTTTGTGAATAACTTTTAAGAGAAAACTCCTAGCTAAAATCTTTTAGTGCGATTTAGGAGTACTCCTAGTGGTAAGATAAAAGTCTTTGTGAATACGGCCCCTGAACTCCAGTTCAAGTCTAACTATGAGAATTGTTGTCAATTGTCAAATGAGAAACGATAACCTATTCATGTTATATATTGTGTTAAAGGTCTCTATGCAAGAAATAGTAAAGCAGTAAAGTAAGTGCATATGATGTTTCTGTAACCTAGGATAATTAATGCTGTGTGAAAAGTTTTGGATATTTACGGGAAATAAAAAAGATTCTTCTTCTAGCTCTCTTTGTCTTCGGCTGGCTAGGCTCCGCCCTGCCTGCTCACTCTTCTGGAGGAGGCCATTCTCTCTCTCTCTCTTTTATTTTACATTATCACTTTCTTTACATTCTTCTTATTTTCTTCATATTATTTTATCTGATGTATTTAAAATTCCAATTTGTCTCATTATTTGTTAAGTTCAGAGATGTATAAAGTAGAAGTAGAAAGTATTAATCCACAGGTGATTTCAATAATGACCTACCTGGCTTCAGAGTTAGAATGCTAGAATCAGCTGATTAAGTGAATGATTGGAACAAAAATGAGAGCCAGACTTTCTGAAGCCGGACTTTTACACCTCTGCAGTTGGCAGACTTGGAGGACAGCAGTTGTGGGAATTGCAGGTGCAGTTTGTTTCCCTGAGCAGTATGCTTAAATTGATGTAGTGCAGTCTTTTTGGAAAAAAATATTATTATTTTTTTTCAATAACGTTTTTGATCCTTTGATCCCTTTGATCCTACATCGATCACATTGAACTTTAAGTAGGGATGTAAAGTATCATCTCCATCAACCAGTATTCTTATAACCAGTCACAAGGAATCCCAATTTCAGCTGCAGGCTGTGATGCACTGACAGGTCAATATGGATGCCAAATGGAAATGCACACACAAATAAATTGCAAATTCAAAGTGTGTATGGCAGGTCGTAGTAGTGTTCAGCTCTTTAGCAAACAAAATCTTAAAATGTTGCTTCCCCTTAAGTCAAGTATTGTCATAAGTTTAAGCTTTCAGTGGAAAGGAGAACGTGTCAAATGGAGCTGCATCATGTGGTGGTGAAATTCACCACTAGATGGCGCCTGTAGCTCACTGGAGTGGGTTGTACTTGAAAAAGAGGCCCTTAAATGGGGATATTTACTTTAATCTAATCTACTTTAATGGTTTTTAATTACCTCTAGAAAATTGAGAATATACTCATTCTTCTGATTTTTATATGTATTAATAAAATTATATTTAGTAAAACTAGAGGTAAAACAGATCATATTTTGATAACAAATGTTGAGCAATTGTTGATGGACTGCCTGCTGTAGAATTTGTAGAAGATATCAGTAGTTAGTTTTTATTATTATCCTAAAACCAGTCATTTTAAATAGGATTTGAAAAGATAGATAGTGAATTACTTCTCGCACAGCTCTCTTTCCAGGGCAAAGCCTACGGTCCTGTAGGGAAACTCAGGCTAATAGATTTTATTAATAACTATTTTAGATGTTAACAATTTTAAAGATTTTATCAATAAAGGCTAACTTGAGAGTGAGACTTGTTTCTTATTTCTTATGACCACTCCCAGGTCAGTTTGAGCACGGGCCACTGGGTTCCATAGTGCAAGTAGGGAAATGCACACTGCACCCATGCTTCACATATGCATTTCATACTCACACACAATCACTGATGTTTACATACAAAGAAACCAGGCAATTACATTAAGTCAGGAGATCTTTATTTCCATTTAAAACACAACAAATGAATCCCCTACACACAGAGACTAGACACAAGACACCAGGGTTGTGCACAATTCGAATTGCAATTCTGCTTCCTGTTTGCTACCTCAATTGAAATGCAAGTGAAATTCAAGAATTGAATTGGAATTAAAGAGCCAGTTTCAATTAAATTCTGGAATTTTGCACAAGCCTGCAAGACACACACACACACAGACATTCACAAAACTGCAGTCAAGAGAAATGACCAGATTACTGTACATGAAGCTCTTCATAAGAGCGGGAGAAAGATTCCTTTACAGAAACACCATTGCTGCCTGGTTATCAGACACACACACACACACACACACACACACACACCACACACACACACACACTCAAAAACACAAGCACGCACACATGTACGTATTTGAGTACACACATACATTGCCACACACACACAAACCAGCCATCAATTATTGTTCAGCCTTCCTGGTGTGAAGCTCAACAACAGCGTTGTGAAGGTCATGGTAATGGGATGGAGGTCGTCTGGGCACCACAGGACCTGAGCACCGACGGCCAAACTGGCTTCAGTTCAGTTCAGTGGCAGTTCAGTTTGGTTCAGCTCAATGCAACACATTTCTGGGCTTGCTTGGCCCCCACAGTGACCCCTCATTCTGAATGTGTTTGGGCCGTCAGAATGTGTTTGGACCGTCAGAATGTGTTTGGGCCGTCAGAATGTGTTTGGACCGTCTACTCCTTCTCTTTGTGTCCAACACAATCTGTGGTTCCACAGCCTGTGTCCATGCTGAACGTTTATGGGTCACTAAGACCACTGTAGTCTTGTCCACATTGTATCCATCTGTAATCGGGCACCTTCGAAGCTGTCTTTATGGCATACAGTTTTGGCCCTTTCCAGCCCCACGTAGTACTCCCTCTCACTCTGTGTCTGTAGTGCACAGTTTGTCCCTCTCAGGCTCCCGTAGTCCCCTCTCAGTCTGTGTCTATGCTGCAGGGGTTGGTGCCGCTGGCCTGTGCTTCCCGGTACATCTTCAAGAAATCCTGATAGCGTGGCGCACACCCCAGCCACGCCTCGCCCAATCGCAACGCACCCGTCAGCAAGTAGTCTCCGCCCCCTGTGTCAGCGTTGCCGTGGGCGACGGGGCAGTGTGGCGGGGCTCGGACGCGACCCGTCCAGGATCTGCGGGCGCGAGCGTTGCCCCCTGAGGAGGTGAAGATGCGGGTCTTCTGGCGGTAGAGTCGCGTCAGGGACACCTGCAGCCACGGACCGCTGGCATCTTCCTCCTGTTGCTGGTCCACTGTGTGGATGCTGCCACGACCAGCTAGAGAGAGAGAGCGAGAGAAGGAGAGAGAGAGAGATGGAGAAAGAGAGGGAGATGGAGGGAGAGGGAGAGAGAGATTATATTTTTGAATCAATTACCAAGTAGACTTCATTACATTTTATAAACCTGGAGAGCCAAGAGATGACAAGAGAAGGAAAAGCCACTGCAACAGGACAGTGAGGGTACGTGAGAAGAAGAGGAGAGGAGAAGAGAAGAGAGAAGATGAGAAGAAGAGAAGAGAAGAGAGAAGAGAAGAGACAAGATGAGAAGAAGAGAAGAGAAGAGAGAAGAGAAGAGACAAGATGAGAAGAAGAGAAGAGAAGAGAGAAGAGAAGAGACAAGATGAGAAGAAGAGAAGAGGAGAAGAGAAGAGAAGAGAGAAGAGAAGAGACAAGATGAGAAGAAGAGAAGAGGAGAAGAGAAGAGAAGAGAGAAGAGAAGAGACAAGATGAGAAGAAGAGAAGAGGAGAAGAGAAGAGAGAAGAGAAGAGACAAGATGAGAAGAGACAAGATGAGAAGAGAGAAGAGAAGAGAGAAGAGAAGAGGAGAAGAGAAGAGACAAGATGAGAAGAGAGAAGAAGAGAATGGAAGAAAATAAAGTAACTGATCTTACCAAAGTCACTGGTGCACACAGCCATAAGGACCTCTTCATCGCTGCATGGGCGACAGTGTGCTGAGAGAGGGAGAGAGAGAGGTTCATTTTAAAACTGTTACTATTAGGCCTGTACTGTGCACATTACTAATCTGATTTGAATCCCTCATACAGGTCTTTTGAAATATCTCTCTGAAATAAACTTAGAAATAAAGAAGTGAAGAAGCAAATATGACAAAGATAAATGACCACCATCACCATATCAAAATACTATTATGTATTAAAGAAGAATATCTTGGAGCAGACATGATTAAACACACACACACACACCACACAGACACAGACACACACACACACAGACAGACACACACATGCATACACTCACTCAAACACACACACACACACACTCAAACACACACACACACACACACACACACACATCCTGTCACTCAGGTCTGTCTGCTGACTCAGCTGTCTTCCTCCAACTTTCTCTCCTTCCTTTCACACCATCCCCCTTTCCCCCTATCTCTCTTTCCCTCCATCAAAGCTCTTTCCATCCCCCCATCCTCCTCTTACACCTCTCTCTTCATCCCACTTTCACACGTCACTGATCACCCCCCCCCCCCCCCTCTCCACACACACACACACACACACACACACACACATACACACACACACACACACACACACACACACACACACACATCCTTCCTCACACATCTCTTCATTACCCTCTACTAACAGTGTGAAAGGGGAGATAGATCTTGTTAGTACTTGTATTGCCGTATCTGTGTGTGTGTGTGTGTCGTATCTCTCTGTGTGTGTGTGTGTGTGTGTGTGTGTGTGTGTGTGTTTAAGAGTGTGTGTGAAAGAGAGAGAGAGAGAGAGAGAGAGAGAGAGAGAGTATGTGTATGTCTGTGTGTGAGAGAGTACGCGCTTTCAGATATAACTTCCAGAGTATATGCGAAGGGTTTTTCAAATGGAGGTCTTACCCTTCAGATGATTCAGATATGATGCTAACCTGCGGACCTTATACTGACCTTATACGGACTTATGTGTGACGACATACACACACATTACAGAATCTCTGTGTGGTTGTCGAGTGAGGGGTGGGGGCTTGTAGAGTTCACAAGATGCGAGATATGACGCAGAATATATGCGGCCGCTGCCTGTCACAGCTGCTTTTTGTTTACAAAGTGTAGCCTATGCATTATGTAGGCTAAAGAAGAGAAATCTATTATGCGAAGGCTAATACTTGAAGTAGGCTAGTCACGTAAGTGCGCACTTGAAATTGACCTAGCCTACAGTATTTGTATGTGTGCTTCGAATAAACACATTTATCTGTTTTCAACGTTGTACCAGAATTACTTGGCTATAGAACCCCAAATCCGGTTTGCGTTGGAGAGAGAGAGCATGCATAAACTTCATGGTAGGCTACCAGCCAATTCAGTAGGCTAACTCAAGACTTCAAGGCCATCATACAACGTTTTTAAGCAACAAACAAAATACTAACATAACAGTGAAGTTGTTCGTTTTTTCATGGTTTATTTTTTCCAAAAGCATCCTCTCCCCATGTGTCTATTG
>NC_055965.1:25387031-25392853 GCF_018492685.1 Alosa sapidissima | reverse complement strand
AAACGCAATTTCACTCTAATTAGCTTATCGCCCTGCGGTTACTCTGAGAAGAAACTCGATTAAGGGACTGTTTCTTATCTGGTTAGGAAAACAGTGACCCGATATGACCGATAAGTGGGCCTCAAGGCGACCACGGGTCTGCTTTCTCCCTTATCTGAGGTCGTCTGACCAAAGTTTAAAAAAAACGAAACTTTAGGGAAAAGATAATGGACATGTCTAGTATGTTATGTCTCTGTTTCTGTTCATTTTCTCGTTGCTTCTTTGAAACATTACAGCATATTGTATACGACGAAATCGGGAGTTTACTGTTTACAATCAGCAGATATAAAGGTAGGCTAACTGCATTATATCGCGCGAGCCTTGCCCCATCTGAGAGAGGGAGGTGACGTCTGGAGCGCGCGCGCCAGTCTAAACAGCACGCGCTGTCTCTTCTGAAGACGAGATAAACATTAACTAACCACAAGGAGCGGAACATCAACTAAACACAAAGATCAAACCTAGGCGCCTGCCTGGCAGCACGCACGGCCCACCCGACTAAAAAAAAGAGCGATTCTTTGTTGCTTTGCCGTTTGTCAAACGGTTTGGTTTGGCCCGCACGTTCGAAATAATGCGCATGTTGAAGGCAAGCCCATTGGCTCCCACATAGCATATCAAATGCAAGCTATCGAAAAGCCAGATGTGTTGGCGTACTGACCTAAACGTGCCGCATTGAGATGTGAGAGCGAATCCAGCAAGAAAGGGTTGAAAGCTTGAACCAGCTTCTGTGAAAGTTAGCCTACTTTTTGATCTGTTCCGTTTGGAAAAACACCTTTCTTTGCATCGGATGGGAACACTTTACAGGCCACTGGGTGGGTGTTTATTTTAAACTAGACATCTGTGCGCTATCCTAACCCCCTCCATAATTACAGAGATGTGCGCTTTACCTCCGCATTTGGGTACAGTAATCTGCATGCCACACAGTCACACCGAAACCGACGACTTTGAAGAGCGAGCCTGCTCTCTCCACTAAAGATCTGACCACACGGACAAATGTGGCGTTTGGCTACCGACGCGCACACCAAGTATCTCCCTCTCCTCCCTCATCCCTCTCTCCCCACGCACACACGCGCTCGCATCTATGTGCTCTTCCAGCGCAGCTGTGCCACTCCATTTCTTGAAGGATGTTTTTGATTATGGGCTATTAAAATCATTTGGCTGTGGCTAATTAGCCAGAACCTCGCAGGAAAGGTTTTAGCCGGGAGTCGGTCGGTCCTAATGAAGACCAGATTAGGAGAGAAGAGAAGAGAGAGGGTGGAGGGGTTGCAGGAGGTTGAAAGACCTCCGGGTGAACACTGGCCAACGGACGAGAACAGCGCTCTATAGGCCTAGCATTCGTAAAATGGATCTGTTATTGATAAAACAACTCATACTGGTTCCCCCCACGCACTGGTCCCCCCCCCCCCCCCCCCCCCCCCACGCACACACACACACGCACACACAACAATAGCTGCCCATCAACACAATTAGAAGTGAAGGCAGAAGTGAATGCCTATTGATCGCGCTCACTGACCAGTCCCGACACATGAGGTGAAAAGGGGTCAAGGCATGTTGGGACATTTCCCCTGTCCTGCAGCAAGCTACTAATCACAGTCAAGCACTGAATGGACAAATAACAGTGATTTATAGGCAAGTTTTTGTTTGAAGTGCCTCCAATTTCCAGAAAAACATGTGAGTTTATTTTTTTTATATAACAAGCAATAACAATACACACCTTAAAGAGTACATTAGTAACCTAGTGCACATAAAATCATAATGCGAACAGTTTGATGCAGCCTAACGTTTTTACTCATTACACAGTTAATTTCAGATGCGTTCCAACGCTACGCTACGACCAAACCTCGGCGACACAACCAGCTTTACTGTAGGCCATTATAGTCTGCAATAACTGTTCGAATAATATGCAGTATTCGTTCACAAACTTACCTTCCTTTCCAATTGCATTGGTCACTGGAATACTGAGCGCTGCTTGCCGGCCACAGCAGGGCAGTGGTCACTGCATACACGAAGACTAAAGCAATCATTATTCAGCTCGCTCCACTGTCAATCTAACCGCTGTTTAGTCCAAGGAAAGCAAAGTTCATTAAAATCCACACAAGATAACGTTTCAAAGGCACCGCAGCTGGACTGGAAAAAAAAGGCGGAACGCATGAAGGCACTCAGGTTTATCCATCCTGTTTTCGCTCACATCTATTCTCGTCAGTGTCGTTCGCCTCGGCGAAGTGAGCGTGTCGCAAGGAGCAGGGGAAGTTTTGAGAGCTCGTAAACTCCACCGGGCTCGCGAGTGGCGTTCAGGCGCGCGTCACGCCTCCCCCCGAGGGCCGATAGGGCTACATAACCACGCCCATGCGGCTGTTTCCTCAAGGAGCGAGTGTGTGTGTGTGTGGTTATGAGTTCGGCCGGCAGATATTCTTGGGAGTAATAAAAGACACAGATCTAGCACAGGGTCCATTACAAAGGGAATGCGATGGACACGCGCGCTGCATTGCAAGGAGGTCACGCAACGTAAGAAGCAATCAACATGGCTAGACGACCTCTCAAAATAGATTAGTATGTTCAACAAATTAGCATGAAGAAATTATAAAAAGCATGCAGGAATAACTGATCAATCTAGTAAACATCTCCTTATATAAAAAATCTAACATTAATAAGCTATCCATCATTCAAGTATGCCAACATTATGACGTTTGATATTGCAGTGTTCCCATATGAATTAGTCAGAGGGAAAACTGAAATAAAATAAATGCAACATAAATTGTTGCCCACAAATCATACACAAACCATTAATGACATTTGAAAAGGCTGTGCAGAGATGATATTTTATTTTATTGGATTGGGTTATTTCTATCACCAGATACAGTATGTCAGTTATGATTACATTTACATTCTTTCTGCACAAAGTTTAACCATACTTATCTTAACAGATATGAATATGCATAGGATATCATTCTCTGGCTGTTAACTCAAGGAGCATGTGCATTTCCAACACCATCTGTGTCAGGGTTATGTGAAGTTCGACAGGAAGAGACAATTAGGAACACATTAAAATGGTATCATTGTCATGGAAACACATACAGTACCATACTGAGGCCAGGGACGAAGACAAATTAAATGGCACACCTTTGTGCCTAGTTTCTACACGGTATATTTGGGTTAGTTTTACCTATTTGTTTGTCAAAGTCGGGTGTTTTTCTGTGTTTATTTGCTCGCTGGGGCTACTACATTTCGCACTAATGTGTTCCCGAAGTCCAAGAGCTCTTGGCACTGCGGAGCAGGTGGGACAGGGCTGTGTGAGTGTTTCCCGTGAGAAAAACAGAGCTGTGCGCAATGGTGATACCGACTCAGCACATCCCCCCCCCCCCCCCCCCCCCCGCACAGCTCAGTCAATTTACACAGGTTTTTGAGAAATACCAACAACATCAACAATACCACCATAACCTCCACAAACCATTCAAGGAATCCAAACATGAACAGTCCTTTTTCAACATGAACAGTCTCCTTCTCAGCCAAGAGTTGTGTTTTACACATTCTTTATTGTTTATCACCAACAAGGGATTAGGCAAACATATCACATTTAGAAAAAAAAAGTAATAAGATAATAAAATAAATAATAAAAAACATTTAAAAAGGGTCTTTAATTTCCTTTAACCAACACTGTAAAATTCCTGAAGATTAAAATTCTAAGCAACATGTTTTTCGAAGCTTTGCAGCTCTACATGCTCCTCGGCTGTACGAGACATGTCAAAAAGGTGACCTCATTCCCGACCGCTGGCTCCCAACCGTCACTCTTAAATATTTAGAGACCCCCGACCTTTGAACTTTGACATGACATGTCACCTGGAACCTTTCAATGTGTCTGACAGGGGACGTGGCATGCAGACCCCCCCCCCCCCCCCCCCCACACACTCCTGACAGGCAGAACGCGACAGTTGACCTTGAGGAGACTGTTAATGGAACAGGCACATTCCAGGGCAGACCTCTTCTACTCAAACTGCATGCACAATGCACAAACTCTCTCTCTTTCTTTAACTCTCTCTCTCTCACACACACAGACACACAAAATAGCACTCTATATGCTATAAACTAATGCATTCATACACAAATAACACACACACACACACACACACACACACTCACTCAGACAGACAGATACACACGAGCACACTAAATGTGCATGCACATATACACACACACACACTCCCTCTCTTTCTCTCTCTCACACACACATACACACACACACACACACACAGGTATGTTCTGTGGCACTCATGCAAATGTACCCAAACCCGAGGCTGGTCGCTGTGACTACAGATGGGGGCTATGCAATGACACGGGCAATCAGGAATGTAAAAAGTGACTGTGTGTGTGTGTGTTTGTGTAATTGGTGAGCATGTGTTAAGTAAATGTGAGAGTTTACTCAAGCCTAGTGGTGTTTGTGAGAGGGAGAGAGGGAGGGAGAGAGGGAGAGAGGGAGGGAGAGAGCAGATCCGCTTCTTTCTCTCTCTTTTTCTCTCTCCCTCCCTCTCTCTCTATCTCTATCTCTCTCTCTCTCTCTCTCTCTCTCTCTTCCCGCCAAACTCTGACATCTCTCTTCTACTTTTCTACATTCTATGTTCCGCCAACTTAAAGTCCTCAGAAAGCAGAAAACAAAACACCACTGACTGGTAAGAAATGTCCTTGGCAGTTTGAGCAAAAACACGAGAAGGCAAGAAGAACGGCTCTCAGTGGTAAAAAGATCTTGAGGCAACACCAGATGTTTGCTCATTAACTTCCAGTCATTTATCTAGAATCATTTATACATTACATTAGCATGGCCAAAAGGGAAATATCCAACACTGACATTTGGTTTTCATCGAGTTGCCCCATGCAGCGTGATCAAGATTATTACTCTGGTTACTCAGTGTCCAGATAAATGCTGGCCATGCCTTAAGAACCTGCACTGTCCTTACCCCTGTCCCGGCAGGCCAGAGTGAATGGAGGCCGTGTCCAGTTTCGACCCTGCAGTTCAACGGTCTGGTGATCAGCCTGTGGGTCACTCTCATTCCCTCCTGATTCTCCCTGTTTCCACCTGTCAGTCCTTGTACTGTCTCACTCTTGCATTAGTTCTTTGAGTCCTTGTACTGTCTCACTCTTGCTTTAGTTCTTTGAGTCCTTGTACTGTCTTACTCTTGCTTTGGTTCTTTGAGTCCTTGTACTGTCTCACTCTTGCTTTAGTTCTTTGAGTCCTTGTACTGTCTCACTCTTGCTTTAGTTCTTTGAGTCCTTGTACTGTCTCACTCTTGCTTTAGTTCTTTCAGTCTTCATACTGTCTCACTCTTGCTTTGGTTCTTTCACTGCCCTAATATTTCTCTCTCTCTGTCTCTCTCTATTTTAGAGCTGTATATCCCTGTGGGATTATTTCTTACTGTCTCTTCATCATTTCTTTTGTGTCCCCTTCATTGTGTGATGCCGAGCTCTCCGATTCTGTCCTGAGCCTATAGGCTCCTCCAGGCTCTGTTGAAGTGACAGTAGTCCACTTCCTCTGTGTGTGTCTGTGTGTGTGTGTGTGTGTGTGTGTGTGTGTGTGTGTGTGTGTGTGTGTGTTGGCTCAGTTGAAGTGATAGTAGTCCACTCCCTCTGTGAGCTGCATAGAGTGCAGGTTCTCCTCCAGAACGCCTCCCGTCATGTCCTGAAGGGAGAGAGCAGAGATGGGTGGACACATAAAGATAGTATAGAGGTGAGATGTATAGTCATGTCCTGAAGGGAGAGAGCAGAGATGGGTGGACACATAAAGATAGTATAGAGGT
>NC_055965.1:25374531-25377031 GCF_018492685.1 Alosa sapidissima | reverse complement strand
ACGCAGCCATGCAGAGCAGTGAAACACTGCAAAGTCATAATATTCCCACTTATCTCTTAATACAGTCACACACAGATATACACAGGGACAGTACAGATATCATACAGTCATTACACAGAATCATACTTTTAGTATCAAAGTGACCCACTAATGAGAAATGCAGAACATTAAGGGCTCTGTCACTAGGGCTCTATCTTGCACTTTAGCGCAATTGACTTTGCGCATATCGCTTTGTGGGCGGATCTTGGGTGCTGTTTCTATTTTACCGGCGGCATGATGACTGTTGCGCCCAACGCAAATCTAAAATGGGGTGGTCTGTAGTAGCTACATTACTCATGGGTGTGGTTTGGGCGTAACGTGCAATAAACCAATCAGAGCGTCATCTTACATTCCCTTTAACAACAGGCACGCTTGTTCCATAGCGGATTGCTATTATGATGGCGGATTTGCCAGGCGCAGCCAGGAACGGTTCACAGCGCTATAGTCAGTTGGGAACAGTTTGCTATTGATTTTTCCTCTTGACAAAATGTAATACAGAAATGTCACTTTCCGATGTTTTGGGATAACTTTAACTGAATCACGAGGTTATGAATGCATGGTGATATTTTTGCAATGTAATCTAACATTACCTCACTATAGACAATGCAGATCTGTCAGATAAGCTCTCCTCTCCCGTGCTGCTGCTGGGGCATTTGTGTTAAATGGCATCGGCATGCAGTTCAACATCACGTCTCATTAAGTCCTCTAATATTTCCCAATTTATGTCATCAACACATCCGTGATTCGTGGAAATGTGTTCGCTAGATTTATACCTGTTTTTTCACATCAGACACCACACTGATTTCCCTCGTGTAGCAATATTTGTCCTTGTAATTATGTATGGTTTGGAGAAATGGGAACTGGGTCGTATAGATGAGAGGAGCAAAGTCCATTGTGCAACACAGGCGCCCAAGCAAGCGCTCCTGCAGGTGTAAGCTATGGCTGTACCTTACCATCAGGCAACTCAACAACGAGAAACAGTTTCTAAGTTGACCCAACTTTCCAACTCTGCACAGTATACCATTAACTGCATGATAGTGGGCTATTCACAATATTTTATGTAAAGTAGAGTTTGTAAACACGTTATCATCAACTTAATGCACGCACAACTTTTGTTTGAGCAGGAGAAAGAATAACAATGAATGAATGCAGCAACTACAGAAATTGTAGCCAAGGCTACTTGCTGCTTTCTTTTACTGTCTATGGTTGCTGGTTAACAGCACATAATAAGCTTATTTAAGCAAATTCACAAACTTAAGACTCCAAGGCCATCATGGATATAAAACGTATTTTGAAAACAACGATGGATGGAGGGAACATAGCAAAGTTTGGAGTTATTTCAGATGGGCTACAACAAGGTAGGCAAAATTGCCTACCTTGCAAAAGTGGTGCTTGTCAAAACCTTAGCGCAGCTGGAATAATGCTTATAGGCTGATGTTAAAGCGCACACGATGTTTAAAGCCATACACAACGGTAAATTGGAACAAAACTAAAGGTAACTTTAGCCTTTATAGGGCTGTATAAAGTTGTCCAAATTAATAGGTCGTAATTAGGCGTTGTTGTTGTAAAGATATTGCATGTAGATGTACTATATAGGCTACTAAATTTTTAGTTGACCAATGCACGAACAAAACCGGGAAACGGACAAATATTATCAAGGCTTTGAATGTTTCCATCTGTGCACAGGGTGTCTGTAGATCGGTGTGCATAGCATTCATTTCTGCAGGCCTGTGGCCATGCATGCGCCCTAAAAATTGCATCTGAATTTGCGCCACTGACTTTAGACCAGGAGGTTCCTGGTCTGTGGCGGAATTGTTTTCTGAAACTGCAAAATATCAAAAGGGACCGTTTACGCCGGAACACGCCCCCTCTTTTCGCTGAAACGCCCGTGGGCGCACATGTACCTGTGGAGGGAAAATTCCAATATGCGCTGACTGCAAAATAGGAAAGAATGCGCGAGCATACAAAGTCAATTGCGCTGGTGTGCAAGATAGAGCCCTAAACCACATATTGGAATATTGGGCATAATGCAGAACATTAAACCATATATTGGAATATTGGGCATAATGTTCTATTCCACTTTCTCTCACTATGACAACAACAACACAACTACCACTACTACTGGTACTATGACAACAACAACACAACTACCACTACTACTGGTACTATGGCAACACCAACACAACTACACCACAACTACTGTAGCTGCTTTCAGACACAACCTCCGCAGTATATGTGGCGCTTTGTCAAACCGAGGTCCAACCCTTCAGGATATGATGCTAACATGCTGACATTATGCGGTCATATGTGTGAACGACACCGACGCACATTAACAGAATCTCCGTGTGGTTGAACAGGTTGAATGTGGTTGAACACGCACATGAACAGAATCTCTGCATGTTCTTCGCTTCGTTCAGACACGAGCTCATTTACATAATGTCCATCTGAAATACTAGGAGGG
>NC_055965.1:25354531-25369531 GCF_018492685.1 Alosa sapidissima | reverse complement strand
CCTCCAAGACGCACACTCTGGTAGAAGAAGAGCAGATCCTCAGGGACACCCTACAGAGAGAGAGAGAGAGAGAGAGAGAGAGAGAGAGGGGGGGGAGAGAGAGGAGAGAGAGAGAGAAAGAGAGAGAGAATGATATAGAGAAGAAGAGAGAGAGGGATAAAGAGAAGGAGAGAGAATGATATAGACAAGGAGAGAAAGTGAGGGAGAGAGTGAGCGAGATAAAGAGAACAAAAGAGAGAGAGAGAGAGAATGAATTTTCAAAAACTCTTTATTATCTGTAGCTTGTCCCAGATAAAATAAACCAGGACTGACTGAATCTTCGGCAGCAGGTTTGAAGGAGGGTCCACACAAGCCAGCCAATGCCAAAGAGAGGATGCAACCAGGTTGTTGATAATAATAACACACCCCCTGTATGAAGTAATACTGAAAAGAAATTTCCATTTCTCTAGACGACCTTAAACTTAAACCAATTACCCCCTCAGAATTCTTTTGAATAAAAACATCATCACCTAAGAAAACACCCAGGTATTTAAATCCACCCCTATTCCAAACTAAGCCATCAGGCAGACCAGGTTCGCCAATTACCCAACTCCCAACCAGCAAGGCTATGCTTTTTGACCAATTTACCTCTGCTGAAGAAACAACCTTAAATTCATTGCAAATTTTTAAAAGCGTGTCAACATCTCTCTTGCCATTAACAAGGACAGCCACATCATCAGCATAAGCTGACAATTTAAAAACATCTTCACAGTTAGGGATTTTCACTCCAACAATCTCCTTCCTCAACCTTACAAGGAAAGGTTCAATAGCCAGACTATACAGCATGCCCGACAAGGGACATCCTTGACGGACACCTCTGTATACCTTAAAAGGAGAGCAAAAGTCACCATTAACCTTGAGAATACTTTCAATGTCACAATACAATGCTTTGATCATTCAAATAAAATTGGGGCTGAAACCAAAGGCTGACAAAGTATTCCACAAATAATTATGCTCAACCCTATCAAATGCCTTTTCTTGGTCAATTGAAACCACACCAAAATCCAGATTGAAGTATTTGCCAATATAAAAAACATCTCTAATGAAGGAAACATTGTTATGAATCAATCTGCCTGGCACACAGTAGGTCTGGTCAGGGTGGATTACCTGCTCCAAAACCTCCGCAAGTCTATTTGCTAAAATTTTAGACAGCAGTTTGTATTCAGAGCAGAGGACTGACACCGGCCTCCAGGACCTTAAATCTGTCAGGTCTCCCTTTTTTGGCAATAAAGTGAGCACTGCTCTACGGCAGCTCAGTGGCAGCACCCCTCTGGTGATGCTGTCTCTCAGAACAGCAAGCACATCTGTGCCCAACTCTGGCCAAAAGGACTTATAAAAGTCTACTGGCAGGCCATCCACCCCAGGTGCTTTGCCACTCTCCATACTGTGGAGGGCTCTCTCCAGCTCCTCTAGGGTCAACAGGGCTGTGTTTGCCTCTTCAGATACCTTAGGTAGGTCACCAAGAAAAGCCTTGTCAGTCGCCTGATCTTGTGGATTTTCACTCTTATAAAGCTACTTATAAAAATGTACTGCTCTATTGCGTATTTCTGGAGAATTAGAAAGGATTCTCCCATCTTCAGACCTCAAAGCGTGAATGAACTTCCTCTGGCCATTCTTTACCTCCAAGTTAAAAAAGAATTTTGATGGTACATCCATCAGCTCCACACTCTGGAAGCGGGACCTGACCAGAGCTCCCTGTGCCCTCAAACCTAAAAAGTCAGCCAATGTTTTCTTTTTTGAGTTAAGAATTTCAGTGGGTGCCTGATCACCCGTTTGTTCTGCCAGATTTTGAAGTTCAATTATTTCCTCCTCTATTTTTTTCATTAAGAGTGTGATGTTCTTTGTGACATGTGGCTGTATACTCCTGGCAGAGTTGTTTTATTTGTACCTTGGCACAATCCCACCATTGCTGCAAAGACTTATAACAGGATTTCGTGGTTCTGAATTCCTTCCAGAAAAAAAGGAAGACTTCTCTAAAATGGCCATCAGCCAACAAATTGGTATTAAAGTGCCAAGGCACTTTTTGGTTTTACAAATTCTAGAAATAAAGAACAGAAAACCAAACTATGGTCAGAAAAGCCAACTGGAATAATTGAACATTTCCTGAATAGATTACGCTGATGTTTGAAACCATAAAACCTGTCAAGTCTTGCCAGAGACAAACAATTATTATATGAGTGTGCCCAAGTATATTGTTTCTGTCCCCCATGAAAGTTCCTCCAAATATCACTAAGATCATTGGACTTCATAAACTCTACAAGCCTTTTACGAGAGGGCATGTGCGGCTCAACATGATTTCTGTCAATATTGTGTGCAGTACAATTGAAATCTCCTCCAAGGATAAGAATATCCTCTGAACATATTTTTTTTTATAACATTTCCAATAGTATTTAAAAACAGCATTCTGTCTGTTGCCAGTGTAGGAGCATAAATGCAAATAAACACAAAAAAACGATTTTCAAACTGGGCTCTGACCTTTAAAAGTCTTCCCTCTATAACTTCTTCAACATCAAAAGTGATGGGAATAAAGGACTTAGAAAACAGAACTGCAACCCCAAAACTATTAGAAGTACCATGACTAACTATGGACAGACCATCAAACTCCTGAGCCCAAGCAGCTGCATTAGACGCATCACTGTGCGTTTCTTGCATAAAGAGAACATCAAACTTATTCTGTCTGATTGTTTCAAAAACAGAGAGCCTCTTAATTTTTTCTCTTGCGCCATTTACATTTAAAAAAGCAACACGAAATTCACCCATCATTATAAAATAAAAAATAAAAAAATAAATATGGACCTATACAATCAGCCATCACACAAGTGGAAAGGGTTTTTAACATTTGTCATCTTTGGCATTCAGTAGAACATTGAGTTTTGTGAGAATCTTTTTTAGACAAAATCCCTCTTGATCAGTGATGCTCATAAACTGTTCAATGTCAGGAAACAATTAGTCTACCCGGACCTTCCTTTGAATGTTTTGTATCCTTAAGGAATTTCTTAATATCATCCACTCTATAAATGCGAATGCGATAGCCGCTTAGTCGCAAGCTGCAGGTTACACTACAGTCAGAAAGATCACTTTCACTCTCATTATCAATCAATTCTATATGAGCACGTCCCCCTTTATTCTTTTTAACGCGCTTTCTTTTTCCTTTATTCGACGGTGCTTTAAACACATTATTGTCCTCCTCCAACACAGAGGTTTCTATGTCTTCCATATCAGTGGAAACATCCCCATTATCACTGCTCCCCTGACAGTTCTGAGAATCAGTGAGTCTCCCCCAAAAGTGTGGAAAGATCCTCCCCATCAGCCGATCTAACGTTGTGATTTTCCCCATGCACTTGGACTGATTTTAACGTTATATCAGGAGTTTGGCTCTCCGGCCCACTAGCAGAGGCAGCAGCCTCCTCCTCATTAGTTGCACCAAAGTTAACATTAGGCTCGTTGTTGGTCTCTGTAGACGCTCCCTCTGCCACATCACCCCTAGACTCGTTGCTATTTTCACTGTTTCCACTATTATTCGTGTCATACTTTTTTATCAGGACACGCGTGCACGAGATGCCCCGATTGTCCACAACCAAAACATTTCATAACGCTGGTTGTTCCATAAATCGCATAATTAAAGTTATCCACAGTCACATTCATTGTCAAGTGCAATTCATCATTGTTATTCTTAAGAATCATGTACACGAAACGCCTGAAGGACACTATATGTTTCAACAACGTGGATTTACACGCAATCGGATTTTTTTAATTTTTGAGACCACTTTGCCATAGCGCGACAGTGTTTGTCCTAGAATCTCACCAGAAATGAATGGGGGGACATTAGACAAAATGACTTTCTTGGAAGGCGTAGAAAGAGGGGCAACAAATCTAAAAAAACGCCATCTATCACCACACCATTCTCCGTCAGCTGATTGGCAAACTCAATTGTTTTTAAGAAAAGCACAATCGCGTTGTTCATGCGAGATGCTGATACGATATTCTTATGAATTTCTCCAGAAGCCAAACTACAATCCTCAACACTGGCTGCCGATGCTATTTTAACAGCATGACGCCGAGTTAGTTGACCAAAAATCTCTGCCATAATTCCAGCACAAGACTGGAGGCAGTCGCTTTAGGGGAAAAACCCCTGTTTTGCCAGAAAACTAAACAAAGCAAAAATCTTTAGTACTCCAGCAGAAAGTAATAGATAAAAAGAAAGGAAAAAGAAATAAAGTGAGAAATAGAGATTTAAACAGAACACTCATTCGTGGTACAGCGACCGAACCACCATCCACTCACCACTGACTCCGCCCACTCACACCAACCATGCGCACAGAGAGCACAGAGAGAGAGAGAGAGAGAGAGAGAGAATGATATAGAGAAGGAGAATTCATATAGAGAATGAACATTCATTTCGAATTGGTTGACATGTTTGGAGCCAGTAAAAAAGATGCCTTTTATTGGTTGACCCTTTTAGAGGGTGTCTCACCTTCCCTCCTTCATCAAAGGAGCCAACCTGCTGGAACCAATCATGAGAGCAGAACCAGGTTGGCATGACAACGGTTGGCCCATGTGAAGTGAAGATCTAAAGACAGAAAAGTAAAACAAAGCACATATTATTTAGGCAATTATTCAGGCAGTGAGCAAGAAGCAGTATGACTGTGTGTGTGTGTGTGTATCTTTCTCTCTCTCTCTCTCTCTCTGTATGTGTGTGTGTGTATCTCTCTCTGTGTGTGTATCTCTCTGTCTCTCTGTATGTGTGTATGTGTGTGTGTGTGTATCTCCCTCTCTGTATGTATGTCTCTCTCTCTCTGTATGTGTGTGTGTGTGGGTGTGTGTGTATCTCTCTCTTTCTCTGTATTCCGTATGCGTTTGTGTGTGTGTGTGTGTGTGTGTGTGTGTGTGTGTGTGACATACCCATACCCCATCAAAATCAAAGTAATTAATGTGCTCAAACACACTCAGCAAGGCAGTCAGGATCTTCTTCAAATGCCAGCAGAGTGTAAGATAATCTCAGACTTAAGAGAGGCACCATGCCTGACACTGACACACACATACACACACACACACACACACTGAACACGCACAAACACAGGGAGCACACACACCCAGACACATGTGGGATGTGAGAGGGCCCATCTCACACACACTCATGAGAGGACCCATCTCACACACACTCATGAGAGGCGCCTGTCTCCTTCCTCAGAGATGACAGAAATATGAGGAGAAGCCTGATACATCAACACCTCAACAACACACTCTCTCTCTCTCTCACACACACACACACACACACACACACACACACACACACACACACACACAAACATATACACACAACACACATGCATGCATACAGACACACACACACACAACCCCATTTGCCAGCCTTTTTTTATTCTATGCCTTTTTAAGCACTCTTCATTCAATGAGGAAATTAAGTTGAGCCCTTGATGACGGAAATATGGGCAGAGAGGGAGAATAGAGTGACAAAGGGAAAGAGGGAGAAAGAGAGAGAGGAGGGATAGAGAGTGATAGAGAGAACAAAAGAGAAAGATGGATTGAGTGCATAGTAAATAGTAGAATAGAGTGGTGAGTAACCTTGTGTTGTAAAATATTACATTACATTACATTACATTACATTTGGCTGACGCTTTTTAACCAAAGCGACTAACAACATGGTAAACAGTACGTTTTTTGAACAATTCTCACAATTTTAGGACAGTTTAAAAAAAACATTAGAGTACAGTAAGAATAAGTGCGTCGGTGAGTGCTGTTTTTAACAGTTACTTGTCAGTTTAAAACGGCTGGTGAGTGCTAGTCAGTTTAAAACGGCTGGTGAGTGCTAGGATCAGTAAGACTTGTTGTAAGTGTTGCTATGAGAGTAGATGTTCTCTAAAGAGCTGGGTCTTCAGGAGTTTTTTGAAAGTGGAAAAGGATGTCCCTGCCCTTGTAGGAACTGGCAGTGTGTTCCACCAACGAGGAACAATAGATGAGAAAAGTTTGGATTGGCTTGAGCGTACCGGTGGTAGAGCTAGACGTCGTTCGTCAGAGGAGCGCAGCGGTCTGGAGGTAGTGTAAGTCTGTATGAGGGCATTCAAGTAGGTGGGAGCAGAACCGGAGACTACTTTGTAGGCAAGCGTTAGAGACTTGAATTTGATGCGGGCCGCCATAGGTAGCCAGTGTAGCTGGATGAGCAGCGGGGTAACATGTGCCCTTTTGGGTTGGTTGTAGACCAGGCGCGCCGCCGCGTTCTGGATCATCTGAAGTGGTTTCACTGCGCAGGCTGGGAGACCTGTCAGGAGGGCATTGCAGTAGTCGAGTCGTGAGATGACTATTGCCTGAACCAGAAGTTGGGTAGCATCTTGAGTCAAGTAAGTCCTGATTTTCCGTATGTTGTAGAGTGCAAAACGGCATGACCGGGCGACTGAGGCAACATGATCTGAGAAGTTTAGTTGGTTGTCAAGAACAACTCCTAGATTTCTTGCAGTCCTGGTCGGTGAAACAGACAGGGAGTCAAATTTGATGTTGATGTCGTGGTGTATGGTAGGTTTAGCTGGGATGACCAGCAGTTCAGTCTTTGAGAGGTTCAGCTGGAGGTGGTGTGCCTTCATCCATGTAGCTATGTCTGAAAGGCAATCCGAGATCCGTGCTGAAACCAGGGGGTCGTCAGGTGGAAAGGACAGATAGAGCTGTGTGTCGTCTGCATAGCAGTGGTATGAGAAGCCGTGCGAACGGATAATCTGTCCCAAGGAGGTGGTGTAGATAGCAAAGAGGAGGGGGCCCAGCACTGAGCCCTGGGGCACCCCTGTGGTGAGATGGTGAGGTGCGGATAGCTGACCAAGCCATGCTACGTTAAACGAGCGTCCTGTGAGGTAGGATTCAAACCAGGAGAGAGCAGAACCGGAGATTCCCATGTCAGCGGTCCCGTATCTAGCCTAACAACCTACACATCAACCCACCACTCTCCTCAGCTAGTGTGTGTGTGTGTGATGGAGAGAGGGGGAGAGAGATAGAGAGATAGAGAGAGAGAGAGAGAGAGAGAGAGAGAGAGAGAGAGAGAGAGGGGTGGTGGTGCATGTGTTTGTGTAAGAGGGTGGAGGTGTGTTAGTGTTTGTTTTTAAAGGACATCTCTGACTGCAGGGGGGTGATATCACTTATCACACTCTGACACACACACACACACACACACACACACACACACACACACACACACACACACACACATATGTTATTATTAACATGTTAATATTGAAGTGTGTGTGTGTGTGTGTGTGTGTGTGTGTGTCAGTGTGTGTGGGTGTGTGTGTGTGTGTGTCAGTGTGTGTGTGTGTGTGTGCGTGTGTGTGTGTGTGTGTGTGTCAGTGTGTGTCTGTGTGTGTGTGTGTGTGTGTCAGTGTGTGTGCGTGTGCGTGTGCATGTGCGCGTGCGCGTGTGCGTGTGCGTGTGCGTGTGTGTGTGTGTGTGTGCGTGTGTGTGCGTGCGTGTGGCTCCTTGCAGAAACTCTGGATAACCTTCAGGAGGAATGTCAGAAGCCCCAGTGGCCCCTCCCTACTGAAACATTACACCATCCCTAAGACACTCAGAGTGTGTGTGTGTGTGTGTGTGTGTGTGTGAGCGAAAGAGAGAGAGAGAAAGACAGGAGAGAAACAAAGTCCACAGCCACAGTAGTTATCACATCCAACCTTACCTTCAGACTTGGTTGAATCATGTTATTGTCATGTTATTGTTATTAGTTTTTACAAATGCACACACACACACACACACACACACACACACACACACACACACACACACACACACAAAGATAGATAGATACAACATAGAGGAGAGAGGGCAGATATTGTTTATAAGAAGAGCAAACAAAAGGAGAGAGGGATCAGGGAGAAAAAAAGATGAAAAGAGAGAAAGAGAATGAAGAGAGAGACCTAGAAAAAAAGGATGAAGAGAGAGGCAGAGAGGGGGAAAGGGAGGAGAAATAAAGTGACTCAGGAGAGAGGGAGGCAGGGAGTGGAAGGAGAGAGATAAAGAGAGGGAGAGGGGGAAGAGAGGGAGAGAGAGATAAAGAGAGGGAGAGGGGGAAGAGAGGGAGAGAGATAAAGGGAGGGAGAGGGGGAAGAGAGGGAGAGAGAGATAAAGAGAGGGAGAGAGGGAATGGAGTGGGAAGCAAGATGAAAGGGGGGTTGTCTGTGGGAGATGAGGCAGAGAAAGAAAGGAATAGAGAGAGAAATAAGGGAGGTAGAGAGAGATAGAGATGGAGGGATGGTGGAAGAGGGAGAGAAAACAAGTCTTACGAGCCATGACCATATCCACCTTGAGTGCCAAATTGGCGTTCCACCTAACATATGGGAAATACATCTGTGCGTGTGTGTGTGTGTGTGTGTGTGTGTATGTGTGTGTGTGTATGAGACGGGAGAGACTGTGTGTGTGTGTGTGTGTGTGTGTGTGAGTGAGACGAGAGACTGTTTGTGTGTCTGTGTGTGTGTTTGAGACGAGAGAGACTGTGTGTATGTGTGTATGACTCATGTGTTTCAAAGTCAAGTCAAAGTCAAAGTCAAAGTCAAAGTCAGCTTTATTGTCAATTTCTTCACATGTTCCAGACATACAAAGAGATCGAAATTACGTTCTCACTATCCCACGGTGAAGACAAGACATATTTTACTAATTTATGTCCACAGACAAACATAACATTCAAGTAAACAAAAAAGTAAGTAAATAAGTAAATAAGAGGGCACATATAATAATGAAAAAAATAAGAGCAGCAAATTTGGTTGAAATTGTGCATAGACAGTCAATAAAATACTAGTGCAAAGTCAGGCCAATAAAAGGCTTGGGTAGTTCTGTTTGACCTAAGTAAGAAAGAAAGTGGCATAGTGGTGCAAGTTTGATAAGCACTATCACGAGATGAGAACTCTAACTGTATGAGAATATACTCTGGAATGAGAATGAGACACGATACGAATGAGAGAGAGAGAGAGAGAGAGAGATAAAAAGGCAGATTAGGGGTGAAAGAGCGATGGAGAGAAGATGAGAGAGGCAGAAAGAGAGAAATAGCAAGATGGAAAAAGAAAGGAAGAAGGAAAGAAAGCAGAGTGCTGGAAGGAGATGAACAAAAAAAAACCTAGAAATGCACGAGGAGAGCACGGACCTGTACCAACTCCAAAATAAACATGATAAAAGAAAATGAATGGTCTCCTCCCTGATCCTGATCCGTCTCTCTCTCTCTCTCTCTCTCTCTCTCTCTCTCTCTCTCTCTCTCTCCTCTCTCTCTCTCTCTCTCTCTCTCTCTCTTTCTCTCTCTTCTCTCTCTCTGTTCTCTCTTAAAAACACACAGAGAGAGATTGTGAAATTGAATGGTCTCTTCCTGCTCCATCTCTCCAACCATATATCAGAGCCAGACTAGCAGCCTGCTGTTTTAGTTGAAACCTGCCGACTGACAAACAGGACAGACATAAAAACAAACAGACAGACAAAAACAAAACAAACAAAAGAAACGACAAAGAAAACACAACATCCAAATGTACAGAATGTGATATCAATAAATGGGCAGGAGGACAAGGGCAGTGAAAGATAAAATAAACAGAAATAGAGAGATAGAGTGAAAGAGAGATAGAAATAAACAGAAATAGAGAGATAGAGTGAAAGAGAGATAGAAATAAACAGAAACAGAGAGATAGCAAGAAACATTAATACAACAAAGATAGACCGCGAATAAGAGAAAGAAAGATGAAGGGAAGGATGGAGAGAGATAATGCTGAGGAGAGATAGAAAAAAAGATGAAGAAATACAGAAAAGAGAGGAAAGAGAGATAGAGGAGACACAACATGATGGAAAGATACATAAAAGAAAGAGGAGAACAGAGAGGAGAAAGACAGAGGGGACACAATGTGATGGTAAGAGGAGATAAGTCAAGTCAAGTCAAGTCGGCTTTTATTGTCAATTTCTTTACATGCACTGGTCATACAAAGAATTGAAATTTCGTTTCTTACTTTCCCATGCAGACATAGACATGCTTTAAATACAGACATAGACATACTATGGACATAGCCATAGACAATAAACATTAAATTAAAGTGCAAGACTGAAATATAGAACATGTATGTATCAAAATAGAAATATAGGACATATATTAAAAAAAAAAATAGAGGTAGTTGTTGTATTTCTATAGTCTTAACAGTTACATGAAGTAACTGGGGGGGGGGGGGGGTTTGGTAGACAGGATCCTAGTTTCCTAGGTTCCTGGTTGGCTGGTGGGTGGGGGGGGGCTGTCAGTGATGGGAGAGTGGGTAGAGTGTTCAGCATCCTGATTGCTTGGTGGATGAAGCTACTTGCCAGTCTGGTGGTGCGGGAGCGGAGGCTCCTGTACCGCTTTCCAGAGGGCAGGAGGCTGAACAGTTCGTGTGCAGGGTGGGTTGTATCCTTGACAATCATTAGTGCTTTGCGGGTGAGGCGGGTGGTGTAAATGTCCTGCAGGGAGGGGAGTGGTGCTCCAATGATCCTCTTAGCTGTGTTAACAGTGCGCTGGAGGGTCTTCCTGTTCTGATCTGTGCAGCTTCCGCCCCACACTGTGATGCTGCTGGAGACGATGCTCTCGATGGTCCCTCTGTAGAATGTAGTCATGACAGGAGGCGTGGCACTTGCCTTCTTCAATTTGCGCAAGAAGTAGAGGCGCTGCTGGGCTTTCTTCGCCAGTGATGCTGTGTTGGTGGTCCAGGAGAGGTCGTCGCTGATGTGCACCCCCAGAAATTTTGTGCTGCTCACTCTCTCCACAGCATCTCCGTCGATGGACAGATAAGTAACAGAGAGAGAGAATCCTCCTCATGCTTGGAATATTAGGAAATATGAACACTGTCATTCAGTAAATTAAATTAAATCCTCCCAGAGTTTCAAAATGTGATAAATGAGGGAAATGAGGGATTGAATTACATCCTCGGAGAGAATGAGGATGTGGCCATTGTGGCTGCAAAATTTGTAGCAGCCTGCCATAACCTGAGGGACAGCCAGTGAGGCCACAGCCATTACAGCTGAGACCTTGAATTTCCCCTGGGGATCAATAAAGTATCTATCTATCTATCTATCTATCTATTAGCAATGTTATAGGATACTTATTATTAGTAGTAGTACTAGGATACTTATTATTATTACTATACTTATTATTGTCGCTTAACTTATGTCTTACTTAATTTACAGTTCTGTTAAACATTATTTTATTTATATTTTTGTGTACATGTAATTGAGCAATTGACAATAATGTTTTGAAACGTTCATGCCAATAAATCTTGAATTGAATTGAATTGAATTGAGAGAGAGAGCGAGAGAAACAGATACAGAAAGGTAGAGAGAAAGAGAGAGAGAGATTAGCAGAGAGGTGTAAAGAGGGTGATGTTGTAATGTACCTGCCCTGGGTCGGAAGCACACACACACACACACACACACACACACACACACACACACACATACAAAGACAAGCACAAACATATAGACATAGCACGCAGCCCTGTCCACATACAAAAGCCATGAGCGTGTAATCACTGCAATGATCTCATTACACATTTTTCCAACAAAATCATAAATACAAACAGTAAAAGATGTCTTCTGACTTTCATGGGTCATTCTCTTCTCACGTAAGAGTGTGTGCGTTCGGTGTGAGGGCATCTTTCAGGCTTATTTTATGTGAGTGTGTGCATGTGTGTGTGTTTGGTGTGATGGCATCTTTCAGGCTTATATTTTATGACAGAGAGAAGCGAGGGGATTCTGGAACTTTCCATGTGTTCTGTTGATCCATTAACCTCTGATATCCTGACCAAAATCACCCGTTTCCTTACATGTGTTTATGCATTTGCGCTTTAATGTGTGTGTGTGTCTACGTGAGCCTATCGGCATATAGCTACATTGTGTGTATTTGTGTGTGTACACGCATGTGTGTGTGAGTGTGTGTGTGTGTGTGTGTGCGTGTATGTGTCTATGTGAGCCTGTCGGCATATAGCTAGATTGTGTGTGTATTTGTGTGTGTACGCACGTGTGTGTGTGTGTGTGTGTGTGTGTGTGTGTGTGTGTCTGTGTGTGTATATATCCACAGTCTCACCTCATCCTCCCCTTTCTAAAAACCCCCCGCTGGTTTCCGTGGAAATAGCTGTCTCCAGGTACACATCCTGTTTCCATGGTGACCCGGTGACCCATTGGCATTTGACCCCGCCCCAAAGCTCACACACACACAGCTCACTCTTCCGGACGCACTCAGCTTTTCTGTGGACACGCACTCACACACACACACACACACACACACACACACACACACACACACACACACACACACACACACACACACACAGCATTTATAACATTGTCTAGTTGTGTACAGTTCAAATTAACTGCTATAAAAACGACTTCAGACCATTTTATGACAATTCTGCTTGCATGTTTACTTGTGACACCCACACAGACAGACACACACACACACAAACACACACAAGTGAATACACAGCCACACACCCCTTAAAGAATGCAAGGCATGTAGGGGACAACAAACACAGCACACACGCCTAGAGAGGTGATCTTTTTATCTGAGATGAATGGCTTTGTTTGTTTCCTTTAATGGCATCTGTTTGTCCCATTTTAGTCACAACCACAGGAAAGACCAAAAACGAACACACACACAGGCGTGTGCAGGTAAGCACGCACACACACTCATTCACACACACACAAGAACATACGTGTGCAGGAAAACACAAGCAGGCAAACACACATACACACACACACAAACACACATGTACACTGCCAGATCCCATGTTTACCTGGGCCTACATTTTCACAAGTGAGTCATAATACGACACAGTAAAGACAGCCCTGATGCAACATTTACTTCAATCTCTCTTTTCTCTCTCTCTCTCTCTCTCTCTCTCTCTCTCTCTCTTCTCTCTCTCTCTCTTTTCTCTCTCTCTCTCTCTCTCTCTCTCTCTCTCTCTCTCTCTCTTTTCTCTCTCTCTCTCTCTCTCTTCTCTCTCTCTTTTCTCTCTCTCTCTTCTCTCTCTCTCTCTGCCATGTGTCATGACTTCACTTTCTTGAGCTAAGAATAGAGGGGAGGAAGATCTGAAGCAAGTCTGGAGTAATCCCTACTGTTGTGTGTGTGTGTGTGTGTGTGTGTGTGTGTGTGTGTGTGCTCTTATTCCTCAGGTTCGTTGAGAAAAAGAAAACAAAATGGGGACAGAAAGAGAGAGAGAAACATATTATATACATTATTAACATTATTAGAGATTATTGGATTGTGAATGTGTGTGTGTGTGTGTGTGTTTCACTGTGTGTGCGTGTGTGTGGGTGTGTGTGTGTTTCACTGTGTGTGTGTGTGTGTGTGTGTGTGTGTGTGTGTGTGTGTGTGTGTGTGTGTGAGAGGATGTGCTCTGGGCTAAAGGGGGATGTGTGTGTGTGTGTGCTACCTGGGTGAGGAGCTGCTCTGGGCTCAGGGAGTTGATCCAGCGGGTGTAACGCTCCGTAGAACCTTCTGGAACTCTACGCACCTGGCAGCCCACAATCTACACACACAGAGAAAAGAACACACCATCACAAAGACAAATCACACCAAACTGTGTATATGTGTATGTGTGTGTGTGTGTGTGTGTGTGTGTGGTTATTTATGGTCCACGTGGTGTAGAGAAAGTGTGTGTGTGTATGTGTAGAGTGGGAGAGAGAGAGAGAGAGAGTGTGTGTGTGTGTGTGTGTGTGTGGAGAGAGAGCGAGAGAGAGCGAGAGAGAGTGTGTGTGTGTGTGTGTGTGTGTGTGTGTGTGTAGAGAGAGAGAGAGAGAGAGAGAGAGAGAGAGAGAGAGTGTGTGTGTGTGTGTGTGTGTGTGTGTGTAGAGAGAGAGAGAGAGAGAGAGACACACACACAAACATAACATAAACATCTCCAACGCCACACAGCAAGATATGGAGCAGATTTTTGCCAGCTGGATAGATAGATCTTTTTGATAGCCCTGCCACTGACAATTAGTTTGTGGACATATCCCAAGCTGCCAAATATCAATGCATCAATGCAAACTTACTTACAGACCTAGGTCACTGGTCTTTGCAAGGAGGTGTTGATATCTAGTCATTTTATCAAAATAGACTTAAGTCCATTCTATCTCTCTCTGTCACACACAAACACACATACACACACACATACACACACACACACACACACACACACACACATCTGGGCCTGCATGCGATCCCTCCATAAATCCATGCCTACCTGTAAAAGAAGGCACCTAGCGTGTGTGCCTGTGCTTAATCTGAGCTAAGGTGTAGTTTAGCACCAGCATAAATCATGTGCATGTGTCACCATGTGTGTGTTCCATGTGAGTGCAAGTGTGCGTACGTGCGTGTGTGGTGTGTGTTTGTGGTGAACCCAATCTTGCTAACCTAAGTTAAAGTGTACCCTAACACTGACAGTGATAAATTGAATTGCTAAAACATGTGACACACACACACACACACACACACACACTAACTCGTAAGAGAGGAAGCACAGGTAGATGATACAAATTCACATGTAATGTGATGACATATGTAGAAAATGTACATTTAACATTCCATTTAGAACCTAGGTCCTAAAATTCCAGGTTGAATTCGATGAACCCAGATATTCTTTACAATGTTCAATTTCCAACATTTCCGTCACATCACACACCGTACCGACTGTACAAAAAGCCGAATGGAACTGACTCCCCCTTGGCTGCAAAGTATGTGTTGCTTGGAAACGCTTGACAAAGAATACTCGCTTTGGAACCCTTTTTGAAGGCTGAAAATGAATAGACAGATATCACAAAACCAAAATACACAAACTGGGGGCCTGCAAACTCAATAAGTCAGCAGTCAGCAGCACTGCTGAGCAAGAGCAACATGACACACAAGATAGAGAGCGAGGGAGAGAGAGAGAGGGAGAGAGAGAGAGAGAGAGAGAAAGGGAGAGAGAGAGAGAGAGGGAAAGAAAACTAGAGAGA
>NC_055965.1:25317031-25337031 GCF_018492685.1 Alosa sapidissima | reverse complement strand
CACACACACACACACACACAGAGAGAGAGAGAGAGAGAGGGCAAAAGATAAAAAAGAGAGAAAGAAAAAGAGAGCAAGACAGAGAAAAAGAGAGAGAGAGAGAGAGAGAGAGACCGAATAAGAAACCCACCTAGAGAACAAGACAGAGTTTAATAATTAGCACTAACACTAAATCTAAGGCTTAGATGGGCTGTGTGTGTGTGTGTGTGTGTGTGTGTGTGTGTGTGTGTGTCTTAGATTCAAAGAGCACATGTGTTTTCATGCCAGTTTGAAGACTGAGTAGTCAGGCCAGATCCTGGTAAATGTGCTTGCCGATTCATTTTGTAAAAATATTTTTTCATTGCCGGTTCAGATGGACACATCTGCTACATACATATTACCTCAGTCATACATTAGAGTTTAATTGTGCAGTATTTGCGATCGGAGAAGTTATTCTAATTTTATGTGAATGAATTTTTTTTTTTTTAACAGTCCAGATTATGGAAAATACTTCAATGTACACATCATGTCACAATATCACAACCATGTTTTGTCCCACGATGGTCTTGGACTCCTCAGCAAAGTCCAGAAGGTCATTCTCATCCAGCAGCAGCAGCAGCAGCAGCCGTCCTTGCCCCCCCCCCCCCCCCCCCCCCGACATATTTATCAGTAGCCCTCAGGAAAACACTACGATCTCATGGCACACAACCAGAGGAAGCTCACAGAAGGTATTATTCATTCAATATTTTAATGAGAACAATATCTTCCGTCTTCTGCCTAAAGGGACTTTGGATTTATGAATTTGGTCACACAGACTATCTACAGATGCTCAGATCGTTGGCAAACTATCTGTTATCACTCTGTTAAAAGGCCCTTCTGACACTCCAGTCATTTCTTCGCCGATTTCTCACTTTTGTTGTCGCATTTTTTTCTCTACCCCTACAGCTTTGGGGTGCATATTTCACAACAGTCTCTTTGGTCTTTCTCTCTGCCATGACGAACATCTAAAAAATTAAGCCATCTACAGTAATAGCCAGCCGGCTAATTGGGCTTGAGGGTGGAGTGTGTATGTCCAGAGAATTTTAAGCATTTCGTGTTTCTCGCTCATTCTCGCTTCTCACAGGACTTCCTGTGCTAGCATTGATTTTATTTTGATTTTTAAAGAATTAAAATATAAAAAGCGTATTATAAAAATTCTTATATTTTGACATGTAAGCTCTACATGCATTTCATGTGTGTGTAGGGCAGACTGTCCTGAATCTGGCAATACAATTGCCATGTTGGAGGGATACTCTGGGGCTGAGCAATTTACAGAAATATGTGGTGTGTGATTTAAGGAAATAAATGCCATTTTTTTTAGTGATGAAAAATTACCTTTCTGCGCTCCATATCTGTGACACGAACTGATCTGACCTGACTTGACCCGAGTTTGCGTGTTAGCCTGTGTGTGCCTATGGTGTATGCACTCATAATGATTCTCAACTTTTTACTGGATTGCAAGTAAAGGCAAAAAAGGTGTTTCTTTGTTGAACAAATTGGGATGCAATGTGAGCCTTGAATTGGATGCCATGCAGGAATTTGCTAGGATCTCAAAACCGGATTATGAACATGCTTTGCCATAGAGAAACACAAGATAGCGCTGGATTATAAACATGCTTTGCCACAAAACAGACAAAAACGTGGGGTAAGTCCAGCTATATGAAGTTATTATTTTGCTGTCACTTCATCTGTTTTATAACCCAGAAGGATGTACTTGGTGATATCAAATGATAGCTCTGTGTCTCCTCTTTCATCTGACATGCGTGGCATATCTATCCGATCACGGGTCCGCGAGTAATTCAAACAAGAGTAATGGGTGTGCAGCGTTGCTTTGTGTACATTATTATCATTATTTGTGACGTTATTATTTTGCAGTCACTTCGTCTGTTTTTATAAGCTAGAAGGTACATCGATGGTACCAATGGATAGCCCTGTGTCTCCTCTTTCCTCTGATTTGGTTGCCATATCTATACGATCATGCAAGTAATTCAAACGAGAGTAATGGGTGCGCAGGTTAACGCAGAGAAGTATAGACTTTAAATATGATGCAATTTGATTTAATTTGATATTATTTTTTAATTTTCATACTTGATCTTACAGATCGTGAGTCTCGTTGGAAAGCCCCACTTCTGCAATGTCACTCAATAAAGGTTTCATCTCGCTGCAATGAACAGTTCCGGAGCAATGTAACAGAGAAGAAAGGGTGTGTTTTTTGACGCACTTTGCGTCAATCGGGTTCTAAGGGTTAACCATCACAATGGTTTCTAAACTGTTTTATTAAGTTGAAAATGTTGCTTGGGGGGCCTTTAACAATAATTTACGGTTAGGCTCAATGTTAGGGGTTAGATATGATTATGGAAATGTTCAGTAATTGTTCAAATAATGAACTTGAATCTTCACGGATTATTTGATCTGGGGGTGGACTATACAAGTTACTAAGTTTGTATCTCCTACTTTCTTTTTCCTGCTTGACCCTACCCTGATACCCAGACCCCCCCCCCCCACCACCACCACCACCACCACCACACGTACACACGCACGCACACACTCCTAATGTGAATGACTGGGTGTCTGGTGAGACTCCCGAGATATCGGATGGACCGGCCATTCAGGCGCTACGCCGGGATTTACACCTTCAGACAATGACAGGGTGGAATGTCCAAGAGCTCAGGTCGCAGGTGTATGAGTTTCTGTGCGTGTGTGTGTGTGTGTGTGTGTGTCTGTGAGAGAGAGTGTGTGTGTGTGTGTGTGTGTGTGTGTGTGTGTGTGAGAGAAAGAAGGGAATTTGTATCTTGTGTAGTCTGTGTGAGTCTGTGTAGAGGGAGGGCAGTATCTTTGTGTCTGTATGTATGTATGTATGTATGTATGTATGTACAAAAGTGTGTGTGTGTGTGTCTGTGTGTCTCACTCTGTGATGATGAAAGAGTGGTATGTTAGACACGGTATGCATGGACAATATCAAGTGGCTTTCACATCAAAACCACAGGAGAGCAAGAAGATAAGTCAAGTAACTGTCACACTGTGTGTGTGTGTGTGTGTGTGTTTAAAATCCTTCAGGATAATGTACATGCACCATTATCAAACAGTGACGACAGGAATGTACCGGACTGACATAAATCAAACCAAACACACATGCGCACACACACACAGAGAGAGAGAGAGAGAGAGAGAAAGAGAGAGAGAGAGAGAGAGAGGGACCTGCTATGCTGATATCACCTTCAAGGTGTAGACAGACCCCTTCACAGAACCAAGAATAAAACAGCAGACCCTCTTGCTTTCAACACACACACACACACACACACACAAAATAGTCTAACCGGAGAGAAAGAGACCTTTACACATACAAACACAGACACAAATCAGTGTGAATGTGCAGTTGATTATAACACTGAATATAAAGTATTGATAGGTCATATAACTAAATGTACCATTAAAATAAGTAGGAACTCTTTAAAAAGTTGACACAATCCTGATGTTTGTTAGTATAAGTAGTATAAGTACTCTTTTGATCTTGTGAGGGAAATTTGGTCTCTGCATTTATCCCAATCCGTGAATTAGTGAAACACACTCAGCACACAGTGGACACACAGTGAGGTGAAGCACGCACTAATACCGACGCAGTGAGCTGCCTGCTACAGCGGTGCTCAACCACTTCCCCTGCCCACATTTTTCCTACTGGTCGAGGATCGAACCGGCAAACCTTTCGGCTACAAGCCCGAAGCCCTAACCAGTAGGCTACGGCTGCCCAAAAAAAATTGTGCAGTCGAGATTCCCACATTTGAGGAATTCGCAGGGATCAGCACGACCGGCTGTGCAATGGCCGAGCCTCGACCTGGGAAAACAACCTTCTAGGCTATTGTTAGGTTAAGGTGAGGCTACTGTTTTGTGTGTTTTGTTGCTATTATGATGTATATCTGAAAACACACACACACACACAAACAAACACACACACACACACACACACACACACTAACCTCCTTTTGGTTTGTTAGAGTCATGACCAGATATCACCATGGCGATCCCCCGCTTCCGAAACCTCTCCCTCCAACTCGCAATGAGTGCTCTGGAGTTATCCTGCCAGAACACAAAAAAAACAAACAAACAAATAAACAAATAAATAAATAAACAGTTAACCACTACCATCCAGGACAGCAACATTGTTTTTCCACAACAGATGCATGTTCCCAAATTCAGGAAGCTGGATACAATCAAACTGTTAAATACAATCACATTACAATCATATTGTCCTACTTACACAATAAGAAGAGAATGATTAGAGGTCCACAAAGAGAAGAAAAGATTCAAAGGAACACGATACATGTCTTCTACCTTAAAATAACGGCTTCAAACTCATTTCCATGCTACATATTACGGAGAATGAAGTCTCTACATTGCCAGTGCACACCCAGAACGCTTGATATTACACTATGTAACGTTGTTGATAGGGTAAGAACGCTTGATATTACACTATGTAACATTGTTGATAGGGTAAGAACTAGGGATGTCCCGATCCGATATTTGGATCGGATCGGCCGCCGATATTAGCAAAAAAATGCATATCAATATGGGATCAGCCTGCACGGGAAAATCCCGATCTGGACTCCCGATCCAGTTTGTTTTCAAAACTCCGCTCCGTGTTTTCCAGCGCACCGATGTAGGTCATTCATTCCAGTTTTTTTCAGCTTTTCCCCCTAAATCCGGTCTGCGTATCTAGCGCACACCTAGCGACCTGTCCAGCATCCCACTTGTCTGTGCATGTCCCACTAAGAATTTAAAGTTATCAAGCAAACATTTCATGTCACAGTTGAATTAATATAGCCTAATGTTAACCGCGACCGCGAGTGTCCACGAGACCCTCTTACATTATTAAGGCTCTTATGCATGTTGCTGCTGACAGCTTTGCCTGTCTAACGAATGTTATCTCCGCGATTTAAGATGGTTTGTGTAATGTATAGGCACGGCACGCACTTTAATTTCCCTATTTTTACAATCGGCTAGCCTAACAAACGCATTTCATTTCAAAAAGCAACCTGGTCAATCACTAACAACTAAGTGCACCTAGGCCTACAACTCTACACATCCAAAAGTGTAGAAGCTTCCAGTAGGCTATCTTAACTTTTTTTTTACTATTTAGTCTGTGCATAGGCGCAGCCTACGACAATGTGAATTAGTGACAGCTGTTGTCGCGGTAAACTTAAGCTCCTGTCTCTACATAGTGCAGATAGGCCTACTTGCTATGTTGCTTGATTTTCTGTAATAAATGCAGCCTGTAGCCTAGGTTACTTCAGCAAACCCAGGCCAGTTGTGGCATCAGTTTCACTTTTTAGTGCATTCTCACTTATCATTGATGAGCACAGGAGCAGTCTGACACCTGAGCATGGTGAAATGATCATTATGCTCAGACTGCAGCCAGGGCAAACAGTAGAAATTGAAGGGAGTGTGGAGATAGAGATGGAGCAGTAAAGTGTGGTGGAGATAGCAATACTGTAGAAGGCGTGACAGTTATTTGGGTTGTTATAGCCAATTCAGTGTGTGTGTGGTAATTTGATTATTTTCTACTCAGGTTTTGTGTAGCTTTTATATATAATTTTATATTGTTTACAATATTGGTTACACTGATGGCTTTTTTAAGCCTTGGTTTACACTCTTGAGCAGAGCACTGATGCCAATTCGGTTAATTGACTATTTATTTTCTACTCAGCTTTACTGTGTGTTTTGCTTTTTTTATACAGTTTACAATATTGTTTGCACTGATGGCTTTTTAAGCCTTGGTTTACACTCTTGCTGTTCAAGAGCAGAGCATCGATGCCAATTCAGTTTGTGTGGTTATTTATAGTGGATGGAATCCACTATCTTGAAATCTCCTGGCTTCTTCTTATTATTATTATAGTGGATGGAATCCACTATCTTGAAATCTCCCGGCTTCTTCTTATTATAACCTTTTTTTCTTTTTACCTTTTCAACAATTAATGCAACTCTAACCGCTTAACGTACAGACATGTTGAAATAACCGTTCTGAAGGTCTGGAGTAGGGCAAGAGAGTTATTTTATCAGATTTGTAAAAAAGTTTATACTTTTTGAGAAATAAGGGATTAAAAATGGTAAAAAGCTCATTTTTCCCCCATAGACTTCAAAGGCTATGATGTCATAATGGCCTAAAGGCAGCTGCGCTTGTTAAGCTCCCAGAGAAGTTCCCGGGCTAATTAGAACACTGGCAAAGGTGTCACCTGTGAATTCAACTGTCTCAGCTTCTAATGCATACAATCTGGTGCTCCCTAAAACTACACATCCCGTAATTAACAGTAGCGTTCTCCTTGCCTCATTTACTCCTACCGATTCTACAGGCACTGCTGCTGTCAAGCATCCTCTTGAAGAAAGTAAAGAAACAAACGACGACGAAACGGACATTTTCCTACCACACCCAATGTAAGTTATAATTATTTGTGTTTTGTATTTGAATGGAGTGTGTGAAGTCTGTTTAAAACGACTCGGCTAATCAAGTAAGAAGTAAGCAAGCAAGCTGGCGTTAGCTTTAAACTTCTAGCTTAGCAACATAGTAAGTTCATGTTTCTAGGTTCGCGGTTGTGTGCAGTGGAGGCGGGTAGCAGCTAGCTAAGCACTCAAATTGCCAGACAGCCAGCCGCCTTTCGTAGCGATAGCTGGCCTGACGAGGGAAATGGCAAACAATCACTGGCTGAAACTTAGCCTTCATTTTGAACTAAGTTTGTATGAGTGGCTCAATGAGTTAAATCTCCAGTTACAAGGCTAAGACAAGCACCTACCTCACCTAGCAGATCTAAGATTACTGCATTTACCAAAAAACTTGAGGTATGGGACAGGCGCCTCGATCGCGACAGTATTATGCCTTTGAGAATCTGAGTGAAATCACTGAAACGTCTGATTCGGGAGCCACTGTAGGCCTACATCACATCCCTGCAAAGTTTATTTAAAAAATATTTTCCAACCAGCAGTGATCCATTTAATGCAGCATGTTGGTATTTCATTGAATATATTGTACAAAGCTGTAAAATATTGGCCTATGCTTCCTAATATGTTGTTGGAAAACAGAAATATGTGTGTTTAATTTACAATGGCACATTATGTATTTATTTATTATATCTGCAGCACCAGCTGATTTTAACTCTGCTGCCGAGGATATATTTGGAACTTGTCATTATTTCAATAAATTTGACAATTTTAAGGTGGACCTACAACTTTCTTAGAGCGATGAGGGACAGGTGGGGTTTAAAAATGCCCCCTTGATCTAAGTGGGGAATGAAAGAAAAAGTTTGAGAACCACTGGCATAAAATAACTTAATTGTAGGCTTAGCTGTTAGTTTGTTGCTCAGTTGAACATATTTATCTAACAGCTGCCCCCCCCCCCCCTTCTATTTCTGTTAGGTGCCGCTTCACTCTGCTACTGCTATGGATGGCAGGAAAACACAGTACACATGAATTTCTAGATGAAGAGTGAATAAATGCACTTGCTTAACTGATAACAAGTTGTCAACGGTTATTTATGCAAGCTTGTGTAGCCTAAACAAGACATACCTAGGCCTAGCCAAATTTATCCTGGCTGTAGATAAAGCAGGATATGAATTTCCCAATATTTTGCCAGGCGAATAGTGGTTTACTGAGGTTTAATATCAATTGAAATAGCACTGAAATCACGTTGATCTTTAGTTTGGTTGTAATTTCAACATTGTTTCAATATTAATTTTAGTGGAAATACCATTGAAATCCGTTTGATCTGTAGTTAGAATTTCAACATTGCTTTAATATTAATTAAGGGTGCAAAAGTGATGTAGAATAAATGTTGCAGTGCGACGTTGATTCAATTATTTTAACGTTGACAAAGTAATTGTTAGCTGGCTGCAGAATGAGCAGTCATCAACACCAACTGAAAGCCCCGTTTTGCAGGTATAGTAGTCTTGCACTGCATACTCTGAATTACATTTTCCAAAGGCCAGCTTTCATGCTTGTGTCACAACTTCAGAACGGCTTGACGCACATGCTTCAAATTTGGTGTGAACATTTGTATGGACTCAATGATGAAGTCACATGTCAAGGCCAAACCCACCTTGAGTGTGATATCTCAAGAATGCCTGACGCACAAGGTTTTTTGGTACAAGGGTTTGTATGAACGCAAAGATTAAGTGATTCAATTTTTTTTTTCAGGAATCTCCCCACCAACATTAACCCAGCAGCTTTCCATCCACTATTGTAATTCCTCTGGCATTACATTTCTAGTTGACTATTTATTAATTTGTATATTTTGTGTTTATTTAACCCGGTTAAGAATAAACAGGTCAGCTTCTCATTACCAACCATTGTGGATTATTCAAAATAACCTAATTAAGTTGGCTAGTTGTTCTTAAGAGTAAAACCCTTTTCAACATGAGTATAACAACAAAATAAGTAAATATCTTTAATCTTTAATACATGCTTGGATCGGCCGGTATCGGTATCGGCCGATGCTAAAAGCTACAATATCGGTATCGGATCAGAAGTGCAAAAAGCTGGATCAGGACATCCCTAGTAAGAACGCTTGATATTACAATATGTAACATTGTTGATGGAGTAAGAACGCTTGATAGTACACTATGTAACGTTGTTGATCGAGTAAGAACGCTTGATATTACACTATGTAACATTGTTGATCAAGTAAGAACGCTTGATATTACACTATGTAACATTGGTGATCGGGTAGCAACGCTTGATATTACACTATGTAACGTTGTTTATCGTGTAGGAACATGACCAGGAACATGGCCAGTCAGTTTATGACAAACTGGGTACCATCTTAGTGCTAAAATTGTGCTGAATATTGACACCAAAGGGCATAGAGGTAAATGTGTCCTGTGTTCCTTTAATTGGTTAAGAAAAAGCAAAGGGCAGAATAACAACAGGTGAGAGAAGACGACGATGAAGAACAGGGAGCACATGAGGAAGAGGAGGATGAGGATACCGTGCTGGCGTCATCAAACACGGACAGCTCCATGGTGCCGGTGAAGTCCTGATTCAGGACGGCCTCCAGACACTCCTCCAACCAGCAAGAGGCGTTATACACAGGCATGATGACTGACTGCACACACACACACACACACACACACACACACACACACACACAGACAGAGAGAGATTACTTCAAAGAAAAAGCACAATCATTGACTACTGATAGTTGTGAACATGGAGGTGTGTTTGTGTGAATGTGTGTGTGTGTCTCTTTCTGTTTTATTTCGGGGAGGGGGTCAGCATAACTACATATTTACCACTATGAATTTCACATCAAATAACTGTGGGATCTACTAGGAACACTGCCTATTTGAAAGGTAACCAGTGACTTAGGCGACTTTGTAGCAAAACACCCTAACAAAATAAGTCCCAAACCATATTCAACACAGTAAGTGTGGAGAGGGAGAAAGACACAGAGAGAGAAAGAGAGAGAGAGAACAGGGGAGGCCCTACTAGACTGTAGGCTACTTCGGCCAAAGTCTTCGGGGGTCCATGAAACTTCCATCTTTAATGAGCACCCAACACTCCTTTTAGAGGAGGCCCACCGCCCGCCCTCAAGGGTCTGAACTCACCGGCCACATGTAACCGAGCCTCCCGCCGCTTCCCCTGACTGCCTGCCAACTGACGTTTTATCTCAGGCTCTGCGCACGCAGATTAGCCTACACTAAACTGATGTGGCGAAGCAGCCGTCACCCTGTGCCAAAGAGTGCATCTAAATTATACATGTCCTTTCTCTTCGGATTCCCGCCGGAAGCCCAGACGTCTGACAGCACGCTTCTGGATGCAGAAAAAAAGGGGGGGCGAAATTCGACAGGGTATAGATTTCAAAAAGCGATAAGATCTTACTAGGTTTCAAAGGCCTCAGACCTAATGGGGTTTCTGGCAAGAGGTCAGGCCGGGCATGGTTATTCTAACCTGATTTTCGCCAGATGAATTTCGCTCCGCCTAGCTCCGCCTAGCTCCACTCACATCCATCTGGGATCGGTTCCGTTGAGAGTGATTTCAGCACAAGATTGTATGGTAGAGCCAATCAGGACGCAGTGCGGGAGTTTCATAGATGTGACGTAGCGTAGAAGCAAAGTCCTTTTAGGCAAGTCCCTTCACTCAGCAACCATATTGCAACGCTTTTTGGGCACTCATTGGGCATCCGTTTCGGCAGAAATGCACGTGCGCAAGGCTTCACAACACCAATCTTGCGCCAGCGGCGAGATCACAACACATGATTGGCAGGATGTCTCCACAACACACCACATGTATTCACAACACAGCATATGATTGGTTCAATGTATTCACATGTCGACGTTTTGCCGCAGAAGGGGTGTGATACTGTATGTGTAGACAACTGCCATATTGGCTTTACAAACTAACCCCATGCATTTCTATGGAGGATTTTTTGAGTGCTGTCTCCTCATTAGAAAGTCTCTGGTAGAAGCGACTGTGAGACTGTTCTCAGCGTCACAGGTTGGCTTCAATGTGAGTGGTTGAAGCAGCATGTCAATAGATGACGGACAAGTGGCTTATCCAATCTTACGCAAGGATTTTTTAATAAGTCCCAGCCTTCTGAAGCACCACTCCAATGGATCAATCCCAGATGGATGAGTGGAGCTAGGCGGAACAAAATTCATCTGGTGAGAGTCAGGTTATGGTTATTCCCCACTCACCATGCTTGTTAGAGCTGCATTTCTGTTATTCTCCTAAGGAGCCAGCCTGTGTGTTTAGGCTAAGGTAGTTTTATTACTCCGCTGTTTTTCCCTGTGCTAACTGATCTGACCTATCAGTTGGGTAGTGGACCTACAATGCCCCTCCTTCTGGGGTCTAAGCTGACAACAGAAGTCTGAAGGCAGTCGAGTCTGTTTACCACTTCAATGTTGACGCCCTCTGTCGTCTCCTGGCTGCCCGTGGACGAGGCTTTGTCCTCGGCCACCTGCACCTGAGATTCCCTGGTGCAGACACGCTTCGCTGAAACACATTCTGCGGCATGTTCGCGCGTTTCATTGACTGGTCTGCCGTTCATCTGTTTGCACATAACAATAATCTGTTCAGCTATCAGCATATAGGCTAATAGCAAAATCATAGCCTACATATATGTGACGAATCTGTGTAAAGTTAAGGTTAGCCAACTAGGCTACACGCTACAAGCACGTGAAAACCACGAGGAGTTTCTGAATGACAAACTAAGCTATCCTTAGTTATAATGATATATTTGCGTGACACATTCGGCTATTTTACAAAGCCTGTGCAGAGTTAATATATAGTTAAGACTCGGAGGAGGAGGGTAAGTTATGTATGTAAGTACAAGCAAGCCAGCAGACACTCATAGCAATAACAACTGCACGTGTAGAACAGTCGTTCACATTATTGCAAAATTGAAGCAACGCATTATGAGCTCCACATACTATGTAGATAACAGTACCTTATCATGACACTGTTAACGTGGCAATTGTTATAAAACGTAGACGGTGTTGTTGGTAAAACTAGGCTACGTAAAGTCTTCCGATAGTCAACAAACCATGTGCTTCCGCGTTTACCGCCAGCTGAGATGCTGATTGGTCAACGGAAAACACGGATCTGATATGGATTGGTTATTGCTATATGTCAGTCAAATTACGTTCTAACTGTCCGCCTAGTGTCCACAAGGGCAACAGGGAGAAATTTCAATTTCCCTTTGAAAACATACAAATGATTTTGCGAAATAGATCAGTGTATGAGGTAATAGTTATCAAATGAAATATAAGCATACCACATGTCATACTTTCCCTTCTTCAATTAATTTATATTTTGATAATTTGAAAGTGTCACATCCAAAGAAAATTCTAAATTACACGAAAGGCCCTCTGAGTATAAACTGGAGATCAAATTAATGTTTTGATGACGCATTGTTGTGTCGGTTTGGTCTACAGATCATGACCATTTTTGGAATTTCCACAACCTAATGTCAACCTGAGGTTGAAATCTCAACCAAGATGATCCTACAGCAAATCAGCAAATCTGTGAAAAAGCGGTGCTAAAAACAGCCTCCCTTCGAAATCCACTGAGTGCACACTACTGATAAAAAGAAAAATGTATGCACTCGAACACCATGATACTGTAATTCCTGTTGGATAAAGCTATCTAGAAACAATAAGGTTGAGGCTCTCAGTCATGAAGGAGAAGCAACCACACAATGAGAACAGATAAGTTGAATTCTCCTTGTGGCTCACTATTACTGTAAAGGTGTTATTTGTTATTTTATTTGGCGTTAAGGAAATGGTATACTCCTCCGTCACATTTGAGCGTGTCGAAGGCATCATCCAAGAGCCATTATGTTTACTAACCAACAACTAACAACAACCAACAAACACAACCATTAAACAAAACCAAGAATGAATGATACCCAACTTTTGCTGCTGTTGTTGTTGTAGTTTTTGTTATTTTATGTATTGGCCCAGGCCACGTTGAAGAGACGGAGGAAGCCAGTGTGTTGACGTGTTTCAGAGTGAACAAACCGAGTTAATGGGTTACAGCAGAGCTCAGGGATTCATTTGTGTTGTGTGAGTGATGGTGATGTGCCCAGACTTGGATGGGGACATAAAACAAAGAGTGGGAAAGATTATTTATGCTCAGTCAGAAGAGAGTTATGGGGGGGGGGGGGGGGGGGGTAAAGAGAGAGAGAGAGAGAGAGAGAGAGAGCATCTGGCCTCTCTGCTTCCAACACTATGAAGTCACTTACAGAGAAAAAAGAGAAGTGACTGAAAGACAGAAGTGTAAAAAGGGGGGAGTGAGAGAGAAGGAATGATAGAGGGAGAGAGGGGGAGTGAGAGAGAAAGTGGGAGAAAGTAGAGGGAATGAAAGAGAGAGAGAGTGGGAAATAATAGAGAGAAAGAGGGAGAGAGTGGGGAGAGGCATGTTAACTAGAATTGAGATATCAAGAATTTTGCAGTGCAGTGAAGAGACAAATCGTGCGCCATTAGAATATGAGCTGATCCAGAACATATCATGACAAATACCTGTGACATTAACCAGACCTATAGAGGGGGTGGCTTACACATGATTATACATGTCATTTGGAGAGATATAGAGATGTGAACTGAAGAGTATGGAAATCTAGTGGAAGGAGATAAGTAAGGAGTGGAGATAAAATGGCTACAAAAACAGAACAAGTACGCATGTGACCCCCCCCCCCCCAATATCCCCAACCCCTACCCAATATGGCTCCATACGCACATTACACTACAGCACATTCAGATGTGTACATGCTGCACGTCAGGCTTACCCTTTTACATACACACACACACACACTTTCTCTATGTTATGTATGTATCTTGCATATACTGTAACCAGCTTTGTTTATTTTATTTATTTTATACTGTAACCAGCTTTGTTTATTTTTATTTTTATTTACCTGGCGATGAAAACAATTCTGATTCTGAGAGATAGGCTTGGTTGAATGAGTGTCGTGATGGATGAGGGTAAAAGTGAGTTAGAGAGAGAGAGATGAGAGAGAGAGAGAGAAAGGTTTGGAGTGTTGTGGTGGATGAATGTAAGATAGACAGAGGTATAGAGAGAGAGAGAAAGGTTTGGAGTGTTGTGGTGGATGAAGGTAAGATACACAGAGGTATATATATATATAGAGAGAGAGGGGTATAGAGAGTGAGAAAGAGGGGCGAGATGAATGGATGTTGTAACATTGTGATGGGTGAGGGTCCGGCCTGCCGTCAAACATTCCACATCTCCAGTAATCCCCGGAGCTCTCGCCAACGCAAACAAGACTTCCACACTGATTAAGAGTCCCTGCTGCCCCATACCTTAGAGCGGAAGCACAGACTGGGGCAGGCCATAACTCATGATATAAGTATGGGGGGGATAGAGAGAGAGAAGGAGAGGGCGGTAGAGAGAGAGAGAGAAGGATGAGAGGGTGAGATAGAAGGGATGAGAGAGAGAGAGAAAAAAGAAAGAAAAGACTTACTGCGAGATATTAACTGAGCAAGAACTACAACATGAAGCTGACAGACAGAGAAAGAGGGAGGGAGGGAGAGAGAAGGAGGGAGAGAGAGAGAAGGAGGGAGAGAGAGGGAAGGAGGTAGGGAAGCAAAAGAGAGTGAGAGAGAGAAAGAGAGAGAGAGAGAGAGAAAGAGACCGATAAAAGTATAGAGGTGAAATAACTCACAGATAAAAGGCTTACTGGGGGAAAGTGCGGGCCCTTGTGAGATCTTTTGTTTAGCACTTTACTGAGACAGTCCCGACTCTTATATCCTGACCTCATGTAAACACACCCTGCATGTATGTATAACAAGCCCATGGCTGTGGCTGTGTAAATCACTGCAGGCTCGAGTGGTAGACGTGGGCTGGTGGTCCTCTAGCATAAATAAAGGATCTGGAATAAGCCAGAGTAAGCTTCGAATGAGCAGCTCATTCAGTCTATGGGGAAACGTCTGGAGTACATTGAGAACAACAGCTGTGAATAGGCCCATATAACACTATAGCAACAGGATGGTCAGAATCAGAATGTTGTAGTTCATTTACGTTAGACTTCAGGAGGGCTTTAGGGGAATAAAATATTTTTATTCAAATGTGTACATATATGCTGCATATAACACACATTTGCTCAGAAGTAACAGCAGCAGTCTGTCTCGTGGCAAGAAATTGCTGCCCTGGGCCTCAGGTAGGGAAGAGGGACACTAGTGGCCACTGTCACTGGGAGTGTTCTGAACAAGTTGAGCTTTTGCACACGTCCTTGGGTAGGGTGCGTCGGAGACGGACCACAGGGTCACCAATATCAAAGGAAGCAGATGGCTCCCGCACGCTGTCTTTATTTGCAATTGTAGCTTTTTATTGCAATGTTTCAATCAGATTATACCATCATCAGGCAATTGACCGAAACGTTGCAATAAAGTTACAATTGCAAATGAAGACAGTCTGCGGGAGCCTTCTACTGGGTGTGTTCTGCAAGTATAAGGTAGGGATCACATTGACCAGCGGCAGAATTTAAGATGACTGGATCCTTGGACTGTGACAGATCACCTCCAGACTGGTCTTAGCACATTTGAGCTCCTCCACCAAGCTGGACATTGACAACTCACAGCATTCCCTTTCCACTCAATGGAGGGTTGCCGGTTCGAACCCCGACCAGTAGGCACGGCTGAAGTGCCCTTGAGCAAAGCACCTAACCCCTCACTGCTCCCCGAGCGCCGCTGTTGGTGCAGGCAGCTCACTGCGCCGGGATTAGTGTGTGCTTCACCTCACTGTGTGTTCACTGTCTGAATGTGTTTCACTAATTCACGGATTGGGATAAATGCAGAGACCAAATTTCCCTCACAGGATCAAAAGAGTATATACAGTATACTTATACTTATACTTATACTTACTTACTTCAAATAAATATACTTATTTACTCTTATTCATTTGGCTGGCGCTTTTATCCAAAAGCAAGTTTTCACAAGTTTTCTCAAGTTTTCCACATTTTGTTCCACATGTTTCAGACTTAAAATGGATCATTTTTTTCTCATCACTCTACACACAATACTCCCAACACTCCACAAAAAACAACAGGTGTTTGAAGTGTTTTGTAAATGTATATAAAACATAAATATTCAGACCCTTTGTTATGCTACATCACATAAAAAACATACTTATTTACACTTATTAGTTTCGCTGATGCTTTTATTTGCTGAAGCCACTTACATAATGTAAATTAGTACAAGGACCAGTCTCCCTGGAGCAACTCGGAAAATTGCCTTGCTCAAGGGCACAACAGTGGCAGTCGGGAATTGAACCTACATTTTTTCGAATGTACACGCCGCTACCACATTGGGTGCTGGTCACAGTGGAAGCTAATTGTTGCAGCTACGCAAACAGAATGCTTCAGTGACGTGCCTGCACTCTTAAAATGAATGTGTTGAAAACAACACAACATCTCTGTGTCCAGATAGTCCTGCAGCAGTGGTGGCTGGTGGTGTCCTGGTCTGAAGGCCCTGTGATCTGGTCAGAGCCACACCCTTGATTGCCTCCATCCAGCACCAGCCGTTGTCCTCAGTGGTGGCTCATCAACAAGTCCTTTCAGCAGTGGTAGTTGGTGGCGTCCCAGTCTGGAAGCCATTTGATCTGATCTGAGCCATGCACAGTTCCTGTGATGTGTGTGTGTGTGTGTATGTGTGTGTGTGTGTGTGAGTGTGTGTGGTTGGGAACACAGAGAGGCGTCCTCCTCCTAGAGACAGACGCTCCTGACCAGACCACTACTGAGAGCGAGTCTGTGTGTGTGTGTGTGTGTGTGTGTGTGTGTGTGTGTGTGTGTGTGGTTGGGAACGCAGAGAGGCATCCTCCTCCTAGAGACAGACGCTCCTGACCAGACTGAGAGCGAGTCTGTGTATGTGTGTGTGTGTGTGTGTGTGTGTGTGTGTGGTGTGGTTAATGCTCCTCTCTCCTACTGATCAGGCTACTATAGTGAGTCAATAACTTTCATCATCGCTTCAGGGATGTGTGTCACTGTGTATGTTTGTGATCAAAAACCATTTAAATCTTTGTAACTATGTGTGCGTGTGTATAGTATGTGTGTGTGTGTGTGTGTGTGTGTGTGTGTGTGTGTGTATGTGCATCCTTACATCTAACCAGGGTGCGATTTGTGTAAAAACCAGAGGGGGGGATGATTTTGAATAAGTTTGTAAACCCCCCCCCCCCACCCCAAAAAAACAACAACAAAAAAACGAATGATTCATAGCCTAGTAATGTCATGGCTAATAATACCCTATATTATTTTTGCCACCTTCGTAACATTTTAGTTTTAGTTTACCGTGGTGTATGACTTTAAACAGCGATTGTGCTTGGTATGATGATCAGCTCCTCTAATGCAGGGTAGGACTACATTTTGACAAGCATACAAATTCACCTTGTTCTTGCCCCATCTGAAATGACTTCTCTACTTTTGCTGCCTCCATCCTTTCTGTATTTGTTGTGTAAAAAAACGTTGTATATGATGGCACTGAAGTCTTAAGTTAGTGAATTGGCTAACAGTGTTAGTTGGTAACCAAATAGCCTACACATTGCGCTACACACTGCGTAGGCTACGTGCATTCTCTCTCCTGCTGATTTGCGTTCAGTAGCCAAGTGCGTAATATTGCAAAAGTTGAAAAAATAAATGTGTTTATTGTAGCCTACAGAAAATATATAGCCTATCATACTGTCAGTTAATTGCCTACAGTGCAGTGAAGAGTTTGGAGAGTAAAGTTATAGGGCAACTTGAAGTTTTATGAAAATAATTTACGAACCAGAACATAAAGACCATGAAGCTTCTATTTCTTGCAGCTGTTGAAACACCCGCTAGATAGTTTAAATACCCACCAACATTTGTTTTTGCAGTACAGATTATTTCTAAAAGTTATTTGTCTACTACTGGCTGATTTATCAAACGAGTGCTTTCTCGTTCGTCCTCCGCAAACTACAGGTGTTTCGGTAGAGAGCCATTGAATAAGCGATGCCAAGCAATTTCTGTAACACTTTTTGTGACATTCAGCAAATATCTCCTCATTTAATGTAAGTTCCTTCGGACAATAGGCCTACGTTCTACTCTACTTGCAGTTGTCCTCCATCTCAGTTGCATCAGTTTTCTAATTTTGAAGGTTCTAAAACATTATTATGCTTCACTGAATCCTTCTCGTTTTCTTTCATTTGTCCAGCTAACTTTTCCATTGAACCTAGCCATTTATGATGGATTACACACTCGACATTCTGAAATGTCCTGCACGATCAAGGCCAAATTAAGTTATCACGCAGCCACTGTGTCAGCAGCATCAGTGCTGACGGTGACGGTGCGTTTCTGATGTCAGATTATTATGTAGGCTAGCCTACTAGACTGTTCTCACGTTGCAGCGCTTTACTTATATGAAGTAGCATTAATCAATATGAGGGGCAGAGGGGGATAAATGTTGTCCCCCCCGACAATAAAAATAATTTAGCAGAGGTAGGGATAGGAAAACCAGAGGGGGGGAAATCCTCACCATCCCCCCCTACAAATCGCACCCTGCATCTAACCATATGTCAGCTCTTTTGACGAGGCTGCATGGAAGAGAAGAGCCCAAATGCTGTCATCAAGCATTCAGTTCATGTCAGTTATCACTAAACCAAGGATCTCTCTCTCTCTCTCTCTCCCCTCCTCTTTCTTGTCTCTCATGACCCCCTCTCTAATTTAACCATTGTCTATTTATACAGTAATATGGGAAAATATCTTTCTATTACCATAACATCTACAAGACCCTGACATGTGTACATCATGGCATTTAGATAAAAAAATGTTACATGTTTTGAATAGATTTTGTATATGTTTGCAAGTGTGTGTGTGTGTGTGTGTGAGAGAGAGAGAGATAGATAGATAGATAGATAGATAGATAGATAGATAGATAGATAAGAGGAAGAAAGATCAATAAATCAAGGGGGAATTCCAGAGCCAGAAACGATCCCTGTGTGTGGTCAGAGACACACACATCAAAGAGACCACAATTAAGCATTCCAGATGTGCAGTTCCGGAACTCTCCTCAGGGTCTCCCCCAATCAGGTCCAACATCTGCATCTCCACTATTCCATTAGGGTCTACATGTAGTGCCCCCAGCACACAGTGCATGTATCCAAAAGCTTTCAGTACACAAAAGATATTTTCCCTCTCTACTTTCAAAGTTCATTCACTTAATGTTAGCGTCTCATTTAATGTCCATACACATCTATAGACAGGACTGAGCAGTTTATAGTTCTATATGTACAGTACACCATAGTTCGATACAGTCTGTGGGATTGAGCATGTGCTGCAGTGTCCCTCAGTCACCTCGACTACTGGCTACTGCCGTTTTTTCCCAGTCTTGGTCAAAAGAATAGAGTTGAAGAACTGTTTTTTAGAGTGAGCATAGAATGAGTTATATTAAACACACACACACACACAAACAGACATATTGTATACACAAGTGATCAGCCCACAGCCCACTGCAGTGTTGCCGTAGGTGACCTGCGGAGTAGAGACCGTCATTATTATTCAATCAGGGGAGGAAAACAGGATAGGTTGGACCAGGAAACCACCCCAACCTGTGTGTGTGTGTGTGTGTGTGTGTGTGTGTGTGTGTGTGTACATGTGCACATTCTTTGTAAATGGGTGTGTGGTGAGCATGTATATGGCTAACATATGTGTGTTGGATTATTATAAGGAGAGGAGTGGGGTGGAGCAGATCTCAATCTCTTTCCTCTCACAGCTGCAGCAAGCACACTGGACATCAAAACACCAGGAAGAGACGAAGAGAGAGAGAGGGAGGGAGGGAGGGAGGGAGGCAGCACACACCTGAGAGGTCAGAGACACCGCCTCCGCCTGTCTGTCACTCAGTCTGTCTGTCTGTCTGCCTATTGAATATTCCCCTATTCTGCATGTCTGTCTGTCTGTCTGTTTCTCTGTCTGCCTGCTTATTGAATATTTGCTTATTCTGCATGTCTGTCTGTCTGTCTGTCATCATGTCTGTTTGTCTGTCTGTCTGTCATCTGTCTGTCTGTTCTTTTGTTTGTCTGCCTGTCGCTCTGTCTGTCTGAGAGGATAAAGTTGAGTCATTAGTTTGTAATTAGCTGGGTCAAGACAGAGAACTAGAGGGAACGCTTATGAGTGACAGCTAGAATTAGTTCCCATTACAAAAGAAAACAGACACACACACACACACACACACACACACACAAACACACACACATACACACTTACAGGGGCACGGATGTCAATACACACAGATACACACACACGTTAATTGCTACCTCTTTAACGTGATGTACTCTGTAATTAGCACTCACCCGAGTTACAGCTGTTTTCCAGACAGTTAGCCTTACACGGATATATGAGTCATTTAGCGGACACACACACACACACACAGAGAGACACACATGCACACACACACACACACACACACACACACACACACACACACACACACACACACACACACACACACACACAGAAACAGAAATAACTCTCAAGA
>NC_055965.1:25147031-25312031 GCF_018492685.1 Alosa sapidissima | reverse complement strand
CTTTAGTTAGACTTAAGACTTTGCACGTTGCTCATCTTTGCTGATCATTGCCGATCAACCCTCTGGCTTCTTCTAATGAATTGCTGGTAATGAACTGGTAAAGAACTGGTAAAGAACTTTTAAAGTGCGTCATTACGACTGAAGCTCGTAAAAATCAAAAGAAAACTAGGCTACAGCACTCGTCGCCTCGATCACACACACAGATACGCTGGCGGGCAGGATCTTCAGCGGCTGTTTACACTGCGTGTAGAAGTATGGGTACACCCTCTCGGTGAAGGTGTGTGTGTAGGTGTGTAAGTGCGTGTTGCCGTCGGCGTTGGTGAAGGTCACCTGACCCCCGGGCCAGTCCAGCTCCACCCTGATCCTCTGCAGCTTGTGGTCAGTGTGCAGCGGGATGCTCACGTCCGTGGACACCAGGGCGCTGTACCTGCACGGCGTGGAGGAGGAGGAGGAGGAGGAGAGGAGGAGGAGAGGAGGAGGAGGAGGAGTAGGAGAGGAATAGTAGCACTGTGAACTGGGAAGGGAAGGCTCTGGGTCATATAGTGTGGGCTAATATGGACCCAATGGAAATCCTCAAGAGTTTCTGTATTGGTGTGGTGTGTGCCGTCAAGGTGGTGGATCACACACACACACAGGGTGTGTTCAAAACGGGTAAAGTTGCTGCCTTTTAAGATATCTAACTGGGGAGTAAGGCAGCAAGTGCGGTTCGAAACCGAAAAAAAAACAAATTCTGCTGCCTTTTAAGATATCTTAGATTTCCCAAATAACGGTCATTTTTGAAGGCAGCATCGATGCACACTTCATGCTCCCTCCTACCCATAATCCCTTGTGGCAACGTCTGAAACAGCTGTGAAAGGTAAACAAACATGGCGGATGACATCGGTAATGGCTGCTGAATCTGTTTAAAATGTCATTTGTGTGACCTTATTTTGCTTAGATTTGTAGATTTGAGATGAGCAATAAACAATTTACTATCTGATTATGCTATTGTTGTAACCATTAATAGCGTCTGGTCTGATACATCTGCCGGCCGTAAAACTAATTTATACCGTTAGCCTGCTAGCTTACGTAAGCTAATTTAGTTTAACGTCAGGCCTTTGCTAACGTCATACTGTAGTGTCAACCAAAGATTCTAGAGTGCTACGCTCATTTTTAAAAGATGCATTTAATCCAAAGTCATGTCTAGTGAGACAGCTCTCTATGTAAGGAGGGAGGCAGTAGGCAGCTGTCTCCCGTTTCGAACACACCCACCCACACACACACACACACACACAATGGCACAATACACACACACATACATACAAAAATATCTAGGACTAATTTTATTCATTTAAGTTTTGGGTGTGGGCACATAAACAAAGAGATTAAATAATAATTTCCACACACACACACACACACACACCCACCCACACACACACACACACACATACACAAATGTATACACACACACACAATTACCAATACAAATATGTAGGCCTAATTTTATTCTCAGGTGTGGGCATATAAAGAAACAGACAATAATGATAACAAACACACACACACACACACACACACACACACACACCACACCACACACACACACACACACCCACATACACAAATGTATACACACACACACAATTACCAATACAAATATGTAGGCCTAATTTTATTCTCAGGTGTGGGCATATAAAGAAACAGACAATAATGATAACAAACACACACACACACACACACACACACACACACACACACACACACACACACACACACACACCCACACCCACCACACACCACACACCCCACACACACACACCCACACCCACACCCACCACACACCACACACCCCACACACACACACACACACACACACACACACACACACACACACACGCGTTCTAGGCTACCTGCCGTCTCTGTGGTGGATCACCCAGAACCCTTCATCCGACACACACACACACCACACCCACACACACCCACACCCACACACACACACACAGATGCGTTCTAGGCTACCTGCCGTCTCTGTGGTGGATCACCCAGAACCCTTCATCCGACACACACACACACACCACACCCACACACACCACACCCACACACACACACACACACACACACACACAGATGCGTTCTAGGCTACCTGCCGTCTCTGTGGTGGATCACCCAGAACCCTTCATCCGACACACACACACACACCACACCCACACACACACACAGATGCGTTCTAGGCTACCTGCCGTCTCTGTGGTGGATCACCCAGAACCCTTCATCCGACACACACACACACACCACACCCACACACACACACACACACACACACAGATGCGTTCTAGGCTACCTGCCGTCTCTGTGGTGGATCACCCAGAACCCTTCATCCGACACACACACACCACACCCACACACACACACCACACCCACACACACACACACACACACACACACACACAGATGCGTTCTAGGCTACCTGCCGTCTCTGTGGTGGATCACCCAGAACCCTTCATCCGACACACACACACACACCACACCCACACACACCACACCCACACAGATGCGTTCTAGGCTACCTGCCGTCTCTGTGGTGGATCACCCAGAACCCTTCATCCGACACACACACACCACACCCACACACACACACACACACACACACACACACAGATGCGTTCTAGGCTACCTGCCGTCTCTGTGGTGGATCACCCAGAACCCTTCTTCCGACACACACACACCACACCCACACACACCACACCCACACCCACACACACACACACACACAGATGCGTTCTAGGCTACCTGCCGTCTCTGTGGTGGATCACCCAGAACCCTTCATCCGACACACACACACACACCACACCCACACACACACACACACACACACACACACACAGATGCGTTCTAGGCTAACTGCCGTCTCTGTGGTGGATCACCCAGAACCCTTCATCCGGCACACACACCACACACCACACCCACACACACACACACCACACCCACACACACACACAGATGCGTTCTAGGCTACCTGCCGTCTCTGTGGTGGATCACCCAGAACCCTTCATCTGACACACACACACACACACACACACACTGATGCTACCTGCCGTCTCTGTGGTGGATCACCCAGAACCCTTCATCCGACACACACACACACACCACACCCACACACACACACACACACACACACACACACACCACACACACTGATGCTACCTGCCGTCTCTGTGGTGGATCACCCAGAACCCTTCATCCGGCACCGTCTTACACTTCCCCTTCCTCTCACAAGACTCCTCGGCCACGCCCACAATCCAGATCTCGGCCCCGCCCACCTCCACCTCCCAGCCTCGCCGGCCTGAGCAGAACCCCTCGGAGCCCAGCACCTCCTCGTACTCGTAGAACCGCTCGGGGTTCTCAGGCACGTCGGCGCGGGTTCCGCTGTCCCGGACGCGGCTCAGGTCCTCCGACAGGTGGAGGAACCGGTGAGCCGTGTTCGGGTCCAGAACCACGGGATCTGCAGACGGACCGGACAGTCGGACAGTAAGCCCATCAACAGTAATCATAATAGAGATAGTAATTCATTGAAGCAATAGCAGTGATATGTGGTAAGTAATAAATTATAATAGTAGAGGGATGACTGATGTGACTGTGCCTAATCATAAAGTGCAATGTGGTCATTGGACCTCTAGAAGGTGCTACACACATGAACAAGTTTTCAAGTTTTCATACATATTCACAAGTTCTCATACATATTGATATTTTAAACATGTGTGACATGTTTCTTTGTGTGTGTGTGTATATCATATGCTGATATTCAGCAATGAAAGAAATACAGCTTTAAAACAAGTTTTCATACATATTGATGTTTTAAACATGTGTGACATATTTCTTTGTGTGTGTGTATGTGTGTGTGTGTATATATATATATATATATTTATATATATATATATATATATATATATGTATGTGTGTGTTTGTGTTTGTATGTGTTTGTGTGTGTATGTGTGTTTGTGTGTGTGTCACACAGGTCTGATATTATTTGTGTAATGTTCTTGTAAGGGTCCAGTGCCATGTGCTCCTTTGTTTGTTCCCCATGTGCTTTGTGTTTACCTGCCTGTCACCTGTCTTTGTCTCTGCCCCATCTCCTTATTTGGTCTGTGCTTCCTGTCTAGTTAGTTCCTGTCCTCCGTTTCTGTTTCCACACCTGTTCCCCGTTAATGTCTTGTTGGTCTCGTCCAGTCCTCTGTCTTTCTGTTAATTAGTCTGTTAGTTACCTTGATCATTGTCCACCTGTGCCCTGTTACCTATTGTGTATGTAAACCCTCTGTCTCCTCTCAGTCCTGGTCGGTTATTAGTCTATGTGGGTTGTGTTCTAGAATAAAGATTCTTGTATTTCAAAGATTCCCTTGCCTTGCCATACTTTGCCCGTGCAGCCGTGACGGTTCTGTACTCCAATTGTGTGATAATAATGGGTAATGTGGTTAAAGACCTCTAGAGGGCGCACTAGACATTAAAATGGTATTGTCACTGATATTCAGCAATGAAGGAAATACAGCTTACATGAGCATAGAGGTTCTTGAATATTGGTGTATGTTTGATTGTGATGGATAATGTATCTATAAAAGGGTACACACACACACATAGCATCATAGATGCACACATGTGAACTAACAGTATGGAGCGATCCTCCTCATCCTCTCCCAGACCCTGAATCGGACATTCCCCATGTGTTTGGACACGTCAATCAGGGCTCCTGCATCCAGCGTGTGATCTAAAACACTGGCCCTGACTCTGGAATGAACACACACACACACACACACACATGCACATGCACAGGAATACACACAAAAATATGATCATAAATGAAAGCACATGCACTGTATGCATGAAACACATGTTTTCTCTCTCCCGCTCTCACATGCAATATTCAACCAAATGATCTGGAAACCAAAGGATAGGAAACCACTGACAACATACCTTTGCTCCATGTCCTTGTAAGTCTGTAATACACAAAGGTAACAAGGGTGGCTGCATTGCATTGGGTAAGAACGCTAGCATATTCTTTCCTTACACTAATAACCAAAACTACTCAGACAAATTACATGTAAAGACTGTAATTCTGTAGTACACAGAACAGAGTTATATTGTATGTGTATGAACATTACCATCTCACTAATGACCAGAAATGCTTAGACAGTTATTCTCTTTTTAAATGTATTGAATTTACCGTAACAAACAGAACTGCCAAAAAATAGCAAGAAAAAAGACTTCCTCTTCCCCCTTTGACCACATTATGAATCCCCCCTCTTCCTCACCTGTAGGAAGGTGACATCATCAGCGCCCATCTCCAGCTCGACGAGTTCGGCTCTCCTCTCCAGGGTCGCCGCGGCTTCATCCATCTCTCCGATCTTCTCCATCAGCCTCCATCTCTTCCGCTCCTCCTCCTCCCTCAGGGCTGCTATCCGCATCTCCTCCTCTCTCCTCAGGAACTGGTGGAGCTTCTCAAACTCCTCCTTTATCTGAGTCTCCGTCTCTGCTGCCTGGGCCTGACACAAGAGAAGTGTGGAAATGTAGAAGAATAGAGCTCACAGGTCACAACAGGAAGTAGTAGTAGTAGTGTACTGTACAGTTCACATTTCAAAATTATTATTAAAACACCGTAGCTGTAGCTCTGTAGTTTAAAAGTTTAAATGTTAAAATGCTTAAATGTTAATAGCTTAAATGTTATTATATTGCTGTAGTTGTAGCTCTGTAGTTTAAATCTAAAAAAGCTTAAATGTTAATAGCCTAAAATGCTGTTCCATTGATGTAAGTCACTTTGGACAAATGCATTCGCAAAAATGTAAATGTTGCAAAAGGAACATCGCTCACATGGAGGTGAAACAGTACTAAAAAACGAAATGACTGTGACTGTTGGACCACTTAGGCTACATTCAGACAGTATGTTCCAGATGAGTTACACTTTTTTGAAGAGCACGTAGGGCTTGGAGGGGGTATAGGAGACACAGAGGGCTCTGCGGGGCTACGCCGTCGTGTCGACACAGGATCATAAGCATACACACATAACATCACACCATGGCTTATCAAGGTAACTGAATAAGCTATTGGTTATAACATCACCATGGCTTATCAAGGTAACTGAATGTAGGCTATTGGTTATCTTGACAATTTGGGGAACCTACCTTAACATGGCCAAGAGTTTCACCACAGAGGATCTTATCAATGTCCAGCTGATCTGCCAGAGTCCACATTATGGATCTGATGGTGTCCTGTAAGACCAAACATCACCAGATAAAATACCAAACCTACACCGTAACATGTGGTGAAATAATCAACACAGGAACACACCGTATGCAACCAAATTGTTACCAAACACACCTTCCAGCTTAATTTTTTAAAAACAAGCCAAAAGTATGTTGTATATGCTCCAGAAGTTTAACTCATACACCACTTCCAGAAACTGATAATGATTTTTTTAGAAGACTCTAATTTTTTGAACGTATACACTATAATGTCTTTTAACAAACTGTTTAAAACGATTTTAAACCCTCACCCTGCGCTGGTCCGCGGCCTTGCTGACGGAGCTGAAGGTGTGTGAGTGGTGCAGCTGAGACACACACTCCACACACACCAGCTGCTCGTCGTCCTGACAGTAGAGCTGCAGCCTCTGCGAGTGTTCAGGGCAAACACCCTGAGACCTGCTGCGTGGACCCAGGAGCTGGTGCTCTCTATTCACCTGCAGCACTGTGACGATAATAACAACAACAACAAACATAAACAACAACACACATTCTAAGGCTACGTTTATACGGTGACGATGAAAAGAGAAGACGCAGAAGTGGCGTCTCGTCTTCATTTTTTTATTCGCGTTTAGACGAGCATTCTCAGGGGGAAATCTTTGTTTATATGAAGACGCAAGAGTATGTGATATTCGATTGGATATGCATTCCAGACCGCTGGGTGGTGGTGTGATAGAACCCCGGTACGTCACGCGCAGACATTCTAATTTGACAGTTTAGCCAGAGAGGTAATCAAGGATCTTTGGTTTAGCCGTTTAGACGGAGACGCAACCCGGGTCGTCTTCAAAACTCTACACTCTGGAAGGAGTCTTCAGATTTTTGCGTCTTCAAGCCCCGATGGCGGGGTCGCCGTGTAAACGAAAGGCACTTATGATAAAAAAAAATTGTCGTCTTTCTTCGCAATCGTCCTCGTATAAACGGCCCGTATAAACAGTGTTTCTCACTGTGTGTGTCTCTCATTAAGTACCACAAGGACAAGCACAAGTTTGAAGCTTATGACACTCATTATAGTATTTCAACATCTACATCTACGGATACATTTACACACAATACACAAACACCAGTAGGTATACTCAAACATATGCACACGTACAATATTATCACACTTATGAAACACTTGCAGAACACTCTCATACAAACTTCTAACCATCTGTGAGGTTGTTTAAGTCATCTGTGGGCTCTCTGTCCTTACTGAAGGCCTCACAGAGGTTCTTGAGGGCCAGGTTAGGGGCTACGAAGTCCCTGGAGTTCTGGTTCTGGTGTCTGCAGAGGGGGCAGCGCCGCTTCTCTCTCCCCCGCTCCCTCCAGCTCTCCTCCAGGCAGGAGCGGCAGAAGCTGTGGCCGCAGCAGAGGAGCAGCGGGTCGCTGAAGAGCTCACGACACACGGGGCACGACAGCTCATCCTCCAGCGATGCCATCACAACCTACGGAAAGGCACGTGAGTACAGATATCTGTGTGTGTTGGTACAGAAATACAGACTACTGGAGTGATATACTATTCTAGATGTTATGATCTATTATTGTTGCCATTTCACAGGATTTTTACTGTAATTTTATACATTGTCACAGTATTTTTGACGGTGAAGTTCTGGCAAACACAGCTACCAGTATTCTATCGTATATATATATTACTGGAATACTGCCATGCACGGTTTTTGGAAACATTTTTTAAGAGTGCACACATTCACACACACAAACACACACACACAACACACACACTCTCTCTCTCTCTCTCTCACTCACACACACACACACACACACCAAAATAAGCAGGGCAGCCCCAGTTGGTTGAAAAACAAACTCAGATGCTGCAAATACAGGTCTCCTACAATTAGTGCACTTAAAAGCACTAAACTTTTAGTTTGTTTTTTTTGTCAATCCACACACACAGACAAAGACACACATGCACCTGCGTGCACACATACAGACACAGACACACACACACACACACACACACACACACACACACAGTTTTCCCAACTTACACCTTCTATCCTTTCAAATCCAACAGGTCCATTGTAAATGAGTCTTCATATCCACAGATCTTAACCTGTTCAGGAATGTAATGTATTCACTTGACTTCATTTTCAGGCCATTTCAGCACAAGCAGCTGACAAAGTGTCTGTCTTCATTAGCATGCACAGCTCAAAGTCCTTGGCCACCCGTACCACCCCAAAAGGGGAGATCTCCGCAGCTTATCAGGGGCAGGCAGGCCAATGTGTCCGAGGAAGATAAGAGACTATCCAGCTCTGCCTGCACATACATTATGTGACTTGTTGTAACACAGTACTGACTGGGGTACCACTGAAAACGCATTGTGATCCAATCACTCAACCCAGCGGTGATCTGTGATGAATTTGACAACATGAAGACCAATGTCTCCTGGTGCAGCTAGGCAAGGATGAACGTTGGCAGTACACAATCTTAACAACACCCGTCAGCTAGCCACCTTGAAGCTGCATGACAGACATACTGTAGGTGGAAATGCTGATATCCAACACGCATCTTCAACCCGACCGGGCCTTAAAGACCTTACAAAATACCATCACCAGATTAATGAAAAGAAAAAAAAAACATTTGTGGCACTTTTCATAAAGCAGAAAATTCCTGTTAACATGTTTATTTTAATTTTTTCCCCACAAAACTTACAGTGTTTTTTTATTGAGTTATTGATTATAATGGATATGAGGCATACTAATTACATAAGATATAGGTGAACCATATAGACAAATATTACTGAAAGTCAACTGTTGTTTTATATCGTGCAGGAAAGACAATGTTTCACTACTTTTAAACAGACTCTGAACCTGATGAAGCATTGGCGAAACGCGCCATTCACTAAATAATTAAACCAGCAAAGAAAATCCACCAGTGTGCGGTGATCCTTCACTTTCTTTTAATACAATATCAATATATACAATATATAATATTTTAATATAATTGTATGCTGGCGTTTTTCCTCAGATTGTCATGTTTGTAAATCTGTTACACTATTTACACCACAGGATGACTCTCCAAACACAAATAAGACAATAGAGGCACTGTCCAGCTAGCTAACCTGTTGGATCACGTTCCAACACAAATGCAATGCATGTTTTGTTCCAAAAATGCATGCATTGACTTTTTTGTTTCTTGTCTTTGAAGGTCATAGAGGACATTCTGAAAAAGAGGCCTGGAGGAGACCAGATAATAAAGGAATACCGGAGGACAAACGCGCTTACAGATGCTACGAGACGGAAAATGGTCAACATGGTTGTTGCCAACATGACTGAAATTCATGGGTAATCATTTCTTTAACAACATTGGAACACTATAGTCATCTCCAACTATTGTAATTCACTAATAGCTGGCTTACCTGCTTGTATAATAAGATAATTACAGCTGATTCAGAATGCTGGAGCATGCCTGGTCTTCAATCAGCCAAAAAGGACACATGTAACTCCTCTCCTAGTTACTCTCCATTGGCTCCCTATAGTAGCCAGAATTAAATGTAAATCTCTCACTTTGGCCTATAAGACACTGACTGGATCTGCTCCTTGTTATTTTAATTCAATAATCAAGACGTACATCCCCAACCGGCCACTGCGGTCTTCTGATGAGCATCTGTTGTGTCGACCAGTCATAAACGCTAGAGACTCTTTTCCTCAGTGGTTACATGTTGGTGGAATGAGTTGCCCAGTAGTCTCCGTTCCTGTGATAGTTTTGGGTCGTTTAAGAGGGGTCTAAGCGCATATCTGTTCAACATGCACTTAGTTCTTATGTGTTATGGTTTGTATAACATTGTTTTATTTCCATTAGGCTGTTGGGCAATTCCACGGAAAATTTACTTTTTGTCACATCCACAACGCCAGTGAAATGCCTTGGCATTTGTATGATGTGAATGATAACATTCTGTTTTGTGCATTTTTTCTCATGTACATTCTTCAGGCAAAAACAGCAAATGCTCAAATTTCATGTAATCATTCACGTCATACCATACCATCACATTTTATTGGCGTTATGGATGTTACAAAAAACGTAATTTTTCATGGAATTGCCCTGTTGATTAATTTGACATTATTGTTTATTATTGATATTCACCTTAATGTAGTCTTACCATGTTATTGTTTTTTAAACCAGTAATATTAATGCTTTATGCTTTTAGCACATCACCATCCAGAACTGTGAAGGAGCTGTATGCTAAGGGCATAGTATCGGTCTTCCCACAGTTGAAGGATCCCTTTTCTGAAAAGGGTTATGTAAGTATATTTGTCCTTTACCCTCCACCCCCACCCACCAAAAATAAAAAGGAATTTATCAACCAGCCCATCAAACTAATTATGTAATTTTAAGTTAATTTCAATGACGTTTTGCTCAATCCTTTATATTGCTGTATAGGAACATTTCTATGACTGTGATAGTGGCACAGGATATCTCGCCTGGCGCATCAAAACGATTCAAAAGAGGGCCTCGGAGGACCAACCAACTCCGGCACAACACAAAAGATGCAAGGGAGGACCAGCCTCTGAACGAGATGTGACTGAGCCAGAGCTTACTGATGAACAGCTAAAAGAAGCAATATCTCTCATGAAGCATGCAACTGATGAAGAGGTGGTGCGACTGAAAATGAAGCAAACATTTGTTCATCGCCAGAGAATGGTCCATGACTCTCACCAGTCACCTGATGTGCTATCAACATTTACTCGTTTTGCTGATGTTAAGGGTCTGGTAAGTAAAATTCACAATGGACACTGATTCCCAAGTTTTATATGTGTAGTGACTAGTTATTAATTAATTGGGGCAGCCGTGGCCTACTGGTTAGCACTTCGGACCTGTAACCGGAGGGTTGCCGGTTCGAACCCCGACCAGTAGGCACGGCTGAAGTGCCCTTGAGCAAGGCACCTAACCCCTCACTCCCCGAGCGCCGCTGTTGATGCAGGCAGCTCACTGCGCCGGGATTAGTGTGTGCTTCACCTCACTGTGTACAATGTGCTGTGTGTGTTTCACTAATTCACAGATTGGGATAAATGCAGAGACCAAATTTCCCTCACGGGATCAAAAGAGTGTATATATACCAGAGGTGGGACCAAGTCACTGTTTGGCAAGTCACAAGTAAGTCCCAAGTCTTAGCAGTCAAGTCCAAGTCAAGTCCCAAGTAAATACAGAGAAGGGCAAGTCGAGTCCAAGTCCAAGTCACATCAAAGCCAAGTCGAGTCCAAGTCCAAGTCCCAATCTTTTTCAAGTCCTGAACAAGTCATCAGGTACTCTTCACTTAATAATGCCATTATTAGACTATCGATCATAAATGTAGCACTTCCATCTAATCCACAGTATTTTTTTTATAAATACAGATTAAAATATGTTCAATGTTTCTGTCTTGTAATCTTTTACGACATATGCATGTGCATACCTGTGTAATATACACATGTGCATACCTGAGTAATCTGTACAAAACGGATAGCTACATGACACTCAGCACAGCTGCAAATATATATAATGTTTTTCCAAATTGCGGAGCCCACTGTAAGGATGAGTAATAATTTGACTGATGGTATTTCACTGCGCTAGGCCACAGGTTTGCCTGCAAACAATTTATTAGGCGGTCTGCCAGTGGTGACTCATAAGGGAAGCCAAGGTCAACACTTTTATATTATTTAAAAGATAATAATGACAGTAATTTTGTTTTAAAGTATTCATTTCTTAAGAAATACTAGACATTTGATGCTGTTTATCTAATTTGTAAATGGTGCACCGTCACTTTAAGCCCATTGTGTGCCACTGTCCACACATTCTCATAATGATCTTTTTTTACCAGCTCCGTTCAAATATAGCCTATGGCTAGTCCACAAACTCAAACATTGTTTGTGCCACATGTATAGCACAATATTAACAATGATAGGCATGATATTAAGTTGGCACAAACAGCGTTCATTCCTTTGGAAAGAGAAGCATGTATGACATGATGCTTGCTTGACATTTTCTGTTTGCAATTAAAAGTGAATTATGAGCCTGGTAGCCAGTAGCAACAGTAGCTGAGTGGAATGCGTTTCAATCGGCATATCATGTGCTTCATGTAAATAAATTATTGAATACTTCAAGACTCACCAGTTCCATTACACAAGGCAAAGACAATTCTTCATAATATTCTTGTCCACTTTCCAAATCACAGTGAGTGCAGCTATGTCATAGTGACCTGGATCTCATAGTTTATAACAGTATAGTAGGCTAGTGAGAACCGGATAAATTCATAATCTCCTCTAATCTCGTATTTGTTGCCTCCACGATTTCTTTTTATATGTTTCTTATATTTAAAAGAAGATATCAATCATCATCAACAATGACAAGCCAGCTGGAACCTACTCGTTTTCTCTCCCTCTCGTGCGTGCTTAGATGTGTTCTCAATTAAATGCAGTAGCCTAGCATAAGTTTAAGTTGGATCTTAATGGAGAGGACTCGAAAAGGATTATCTTTATGTAACATGCTGTTGGTGCTTTTTGACAAACGTTCTCTAACAAGAGTGCAAATCAGTTTGCAGTAAAGCTACTAGTGATTGGCTAAATGTTGGTCCTTCCTCTGTCTCTTGGTGCCCTACACACAGTGCGTAACGCGTGTGGGGGTAGTGGCAGTAGGCTACTGAACTGTGCTCTGGCCGCTTGTCTCCGCTATTTTTTATTTATTTTTTAGTCGCGGGAAAGCGTCTCTGGGTTGACTAGTACACGATCAGGAAATTTAGTTTTTGATTCGAGACATGTCAAGTCATCACAAGTCAAAGAGGCAAAGTCCGAGTCAAGTCTTGAGTGAATAGTATTCAAGTCCAAGTCGAGTCGCAAGTCATGCCGAATTTTATCAAGTCAAGTCTGAAGTCATTAAAATCATGACTCGAGTCTGACTCGAGTCCAAGTCATGTGACTCGAGTCCACATGTCTGATATATACTATACTATACTATACTATTATATAACTTTGATCATACGCTAAGTAGTAGTTATGAATTTCTGCTTAAAAAAAACTTGTCCCCCATTCCCAGATTGAACAAGACTTCACTCTGCTGTTTGGAGAGGAGACTTCGGCAAAACTTCTAGAGAGATGGCCAACGATGTTCAAGGAAAAGACCATTGAGCAGAGTAAAGGCCTGTCTCATATCAGCATTGAACTCAAAAAACTCATAGCAGAGTCACCTCAGTCAGAAAATGGTGATGTAGAGGGTATGTAATGGTATTGATAAAGTTCAACTTAAGATACGAAACCTCATATACTTTCACTTAGTTTTAAATGCATAAATTCAGTGTACAAGCAAAGCACAAAGAGCTGCATAAGTGTCAATAGTAATCAAAATGTTAATGTCAAATTTAAGTGTTAGCAGCATCTTTTTATATATATTAAAACGCTGAAGCCAACCTAACTGAATAGTGACATGATTTAGCTCCTCATTAAAATGCTTCAAGTTACAATCTCATGAGGGACATGCATGGCCTAGTGTGTAGGATGTCTCTGCACTTAGTGTGTTTGTATAGAATCTGATTAGCACAATTTGAGGAGGATAAGGGAACTTTACCCTCCTACTGTATTAACAGGAAAGCTTGATTAATATTGCTCTTTTTTGCTATCTTTTTCTCATGTTCACTAAGATTGGGACAGTGACCTGTCTTCGCTGTTGGTCTATTTGCTCCCTCCTACTTCCCAGGGCCGGAGAAAGCCAGGGAGATTGTCAGCTACACATGCCATAGAACACCTTGTGGTGTTTCTAAAGGTTTGTAGTCACTTTCTAAGGCTGAGTGTTTGATTCAGTTCAATTTATTATAGGCAAATTCCAATTTAAATTGACCCATATCCTTATTTTTTGACATCACCACATGCTGTCCATAGTAAAAGGAACAAGGACATGTGGACCAATCTAGACTGGGTTATGGTGAGGGAGGTAAACTTAAGACAGAAATTGAAGGCTCTCAATGAACAACACGTAGTGAGCTCGACGAAGTGCTATGGGTCAATTTTCACCAGAACTGTCTTTTAATCTTAGTAGGTCAATTCAACACCTAGCAACACCTTCACATTCACACTGTGACACAAACCGCACACACACTTCACTTTCCAGTACAGTGTGCAAGGGACTAGTAGTCATTTAACATACATAACCAATGCCCTTTGTACAACCTCAGTCCCATATGTACAGTAGATTTTTGTTAACATCACATTTTATTTCTCCCACAGACTGGGAACAGTGTCCAGGGACATTTACAGTAGATGCCATTGCCCAGACTCGTCAGCCGTACCTTCTCGCTATTGGAACGTCTAGAACCAACCTCCATGGTTTTTTCATCGTCATAGACCGGATCGCCATTCCATGCCGAGCAACATCTTCACTTGGGGCCTTTGATGAGCTATTCAAAGCCCATTTTGTCTTTGTCTTTGTTCCTCAGTAACATGTACACGTTCATTCAGACCACCGTTTTCAATATTGATGTTGGACTAGTCAAAGAAAATCCTCGTGTCATTGAGCTCCGATCAATGTTTGAGAGTGCTGAGGAGTGAATGTGTGCAAAGTCAGTATAGTGTGAGTTCAGAGTTCGGATGGCCTGGGGATAAAAACTTCTCCTGAGTCTCTCAGTTCTGGCTTTGTGACTACATAGGCGTCTTCTTGATTTCAGCGGTAGGAATAATCCATTTTTAGGATGAGAAGAGTCCTTCAGAATCTTTTGGGCTCTTAGGAGTACTCTTCTGGAATAGATATCTTGTAGAGCAGGGAGTTGAGTTCTTATAGTACGTTCAGCTGAGCGCACTACTCTCTGCAGAGTACTACAATCTCTAACTGTGGAGTTCCCATACCAGGTGATGATGCTACCAGTTAGAACACTCTCAACCGCTGAAGTGTAGAAGGCCTTCATGATGGATGTAGAAACTTTGAATTTCCTTAGCTGACGAAGGAAGTATAGTCGTTGTCTGGACTTCTTCAGAACATATTGAGTGTTAACAGTCCATGTTAGGTCTTCAGTAATGTGGACACCAAGGTATTTAAAACTTGTGACTCTCTCTACAGGTTGCCCGCTGATCATTAGTGGGGTGTAACTGTAGTTCTGCTGCTGCCTTCTGTAATCCACTACCATTTCCTTGGTTTTATTGATATTCAGTGTCAAGCTGTTAGATTGACACCACTGTGCCACCTCATCAACCTGATCCAAGTAGAGCTGTTCATTGTTGTTACTAATCAGGCCCAAGATCACTGTGTCATCTGCAAACTTGATGATGGAGGTCTGACTACTGTTGGCTTTGCAGTCATGTGTGTACAGTAGATGTTGTACAGCAGTGGACTCAAAGCACAGCCTTCGGGAGCAGCAGTGCTGATGGTTAATGGGTCAGATGTCAGACCCCCCACTCTAACCACTTGTGAACGGTTGGTGAGGAAGTCAAATATCCAGTGACACAGGGTGGTGTTCAGTCTTAAGGCCTTCATCTTTGTGACCAAGGTGAGAGGTACTATCGTGTTGAATGCTGAACTAAAGTCAATGAACAGCATCCTCACATAATTCCCATTCCCCTCCTCCAGGTGAGTTAAGGTGGTGTGCATAAGGTTTGAGATGGCATCCTCTGTAGACCTGTTGGCTCTGTAAGCAAATTGGAGGGGGTCGAAGGAGGCAGGGAGGGATGAGCAGATAATGTTTTTCACAAGCTTTTCAAAACACTTCATCACTGTAGACGTCAGGGCTACTGGGCGGTAGTCATTCAGACATGATGGACTTTTGTTTTTCGGTACTGGAACAATAACAGGCTGCTTGAGGCAAGTAGGCACTGTCTCTTGAGCCAATGATGTGTTAAAGATATAAGTGAACACAGGAGCTAACTGAGCAGCGCAGGATTTCAAAACCCTGTTAGAAATTCCATCCGGTCCAGTAGCTTTTCTACAATTTACCCTCCTAAAGGCATTGCTCACATCGACCTCAGAGACACAGAAAGGTGCATCCTCATTTGCTTCACATGCTGCAGCTAGTCCAATATAGTCTGTGTTTTTCATGTCAAAGCGAGCACAAAAAGCATTAAGTTCATCAGGGAGGGCTTTACTCACATTCATCAGGAGGGGACTTTCTTTCAAAGCCAGTGATGGTTCGGAGTCCTTTCCACACTCGTGCTGGAAACCCTCCAAGAAATCAGCTTCAACTCTGTCTCTATAGCGCCGCTTAGCATCTTTAATAGCTCTACGTAAACTATAAGATGCTGCTTTGTAATCCGTCATATCCCCTGAAATAAGCCCAGCATTATAAGTCATGGTGCGTGTCTTTAATGCCGTGCTCACTTCTCTATCCACCCATGGCGGTTAGGGAAGCTTCGGATCTTTACAGTTGGGATGATGGAATCAGTTAGCATATTGATGTAACTCAATGATACTTCCGTAAACTCATTGATGTCAGCAGAGTTCGTCTTGAACATCTCCCAGTCAATGTTGCTAAGGGCGTCCTGTAGCCTGGCTTCCGATTGGTCAGTCCAGCGCTTGACCTCCTTCGTCACTGGGGGGTCCGTCTGACTTCTCTGTTTGTACATAGGCAGTAGGAAAACAGTGGCATGATCTGATTTTCCAAAAGCTGGTAGAGACTTCGCTTTGTAACTGTTCTTGAACTGTGTGTAGCAGTGATCCAGTGTGTTGTCACCACGTGTAGGGAAGTGAATGTGTTGAATAAATTCAGGCATGGACCGGTTCAGATGTACTTGATTGAAATCACCGGCCACAATAAGCGCAGCTTCAGGGTGCGTGTGTTGTTGTCTATTTAACACTTCTTGCAATTCTGAAACCGCAGCATCTGTGTTGGCTTGTGGAGGAATGTAGACAGCGTTGAATATTACCGAAGTAAACTCACGGGGCAGGTAGAAGGGTCGACAGACGATCGCTAGATGTTCTAGATGAGGCGAGCAGGACTTTGAGAGAACGGTGACATTTCTAGGATCACACCACTTACTGTTCGTCATGATGCAAACACCGCCACCTTTTGATTTTCCAGATTCCTCAGTCCTGTCAGAGCGAGCAGCAGAGAAAAACTCCACCGGAGTGATGGCACTGTCCGGTACAAGTTCAGTTAGCCATGTCTCAGTAAAGCATAGAATGTTACAGTCCCTGATGTCTCTTTGAAACTGTATCCTCGCTCTTAGTTCATCCATCTTGTTCACAAGAGACTGGACATTGGCTAGGAGAATGCTAGGCAGTGGAGGCCTATGAGCTCTATTCCTCAATCTGTTACGGGCCCCGGCTCGTTTTCCTCTGTGTTTTTTCCTTTTGCGCCGAGATGAGTCTCCATGGGTCCCTGATGCATCTCTGAGAATCTCAGTCGGCCAGGTAGAATCGTCAATTAAAACATCCCGAAACAAAAAAGGCAATTCATTTCCGATGTTTCCGATGATCACATGATATACATTGTGACAGATACCAACACAATATACAAAAACAACTATAGAAATAAGACATAATACCAATATAAGTACACATGGAGTGTGATGTAGAGTGCAAAGTAATAGTGCAAATGTAGTGTGCAAGACACATATTGGAATGAAAAAGTATGTAATGTGCAGGTAAACGGTCAAAGTGGGGATGACCCCACTTATCTGCAGTTCAGGAGAGTGACGGCAGTGGGAAGAGAGTTGTTCTTGTGTCTGGTTGTTTTTGTGTGCAGGGATCTGTAGCGCCTGCCAGAGGGGAGGAAGTTAAAGAGTGTGTGTGCAGGGATCTGTAGCGCCTGCCAGAGGGGAGGAAGTTAAAGAGTGTGTGTGCAGGGATCTGTAGCGCCTGCCAGAGGGGAGGAAGTTAAAGAGTGTGTGTGCAGGGATCTGTAGCGCCTGCCAGAGGGGAGGAAGTTGAAGAGTGTGTGTGCAGGATATGTGGAGTCTTTGGTGATGTACTCTGGGACCTAAGCGGGCAGAGACCAAGTCCTGGAGGGAGGGCATTTTGTTCCTCCTCTCCTGCAGCTCAGTGACTGTCGAGCAGGACGACAGCAATATGTCATCGACTGGAGCAGAGGGAGGTGACTGGGAGCTCCTTAAGAGCAGCTCATCCATCTTCTCCTCAAATGCGTCCATTCACTGTGCCATGCGGTAATGGTTGTCCTTATTGCTATGGAAAAATGGATGGTGTTAGTTTTAGTTGTTAAATGCATTTGAGCATGATGTTTGAGCATCTTGCAATGTTAATAAAAATGCACCTTCCTGTGTAGACTACAGTAAAGAGCCAAACTTGTGAAAGTTAGGTGTGTTTTATGGGGAAATGTTTTGGATATCATAGAAATGATGGTCATATAAAGGACAGATATACACACGAGGCATTTAATCAATGATATACCAGCTTGCCTTTTTATGTAAGCTTGCCTTTTATGTAGGTACATTGTAAAAGGCAATCTTACATAAAAAGCCAAGCTGGTATATCATTGATTAAATGCCTTGTGTGTATGTGTCCTTCATATGACCATAATTTGTATGATATCCAAAACATTTCCCCATAGAAACACACAAGTAGCAAATTGTTGCAACACTATGGAAGACAAAGCTCTTATTTCTTTCCCAAAAGTTTTAGTTGTCGTTCCACGAGTTAAGGTTCTGAAACTTTTGCTAATATGTTCCACTCACCGTGCTATTACTAACACTACTTCGGCCAGCAAGACTGCGGGGATATGCTGTTTTGTGTGTTGGTAGAGGACTCTGTAATCACATTGTTGCACATGCCATGCACTCAGGTAAACGTAACCTAACCAGTTGTTCATTAAAAAAACAAAAACATCGGGACGCTGCAGAGTGAAATCCACATTATATATGCCCTATAAAAGGTTAATGTCAAAGTAACAAGTAAACAAGAAACATATTTTATTGAAAAACTTGTGGACATCATAGAAATACACAACATGGAACAATACATGAACACCCAAAATGAACACAATGAACAAACTATAAACCAATTATATATGTACATGTTCGGATTCAGTGATTATTACTAACAACTTAGCATGTGGGAGTGTATGGGGTCCGTGTAACGCTTTGCAGTGCTATGTTCTATTTGCAGAATTCACATGAAAAAATATAAAAATAGGCTTAAAAATCCGTTATCCATTCTTTAGGACGGCACAGTAAATGGGATTGTTGCATATTTTGATTTTCAATTGAGCACAGTTACGGTTTTCTGTTGAGAAGTTAAACATTGAAATGATGCATCAATTTTTTAATTTTCCTTTTTTGAGCTTTTGGTTGGACTGAACCACGAGCACCGGGGGGAGAACAGTATCTAGCTGGGCCAGGCTAGATGGTGGAAGAGAGCGCTGCCTGAAGTTGTGCGTGATTTTGACTCATTACTTTAGAGATTAATAATGTGAGATGGCACGTTAAACATAACTTTCAGCCTATGTTGAACATATCTACAGTATATTTGAATACCATGGCCATGCCATACCATAGCAAATAATTCCCCAAAGCAGAAGACGTCAGTCTACAGGCTACCCCAAGCACTGTTTGACGTGGGACATTTTTGCTTATTTAACACTTTACGCTAGACCAGGTTTCATTAGGCTAAACGAAGACACAACAGTGAGTATGCCTAATTTATCAGTTTATCCATTTATTAATTTCAACAGCAAATAGCCTACATTGCTACTACGGCTCAAGTCCATTGGATCATGTAGCCAAAGATCCTTGATTACTCCGCTTGAACCCTCTCTGTAGGTCTCCAAAGCCTCCCAGAACATGAACATTCTACACATGTATATCAGGATGCAGCAATGTCTCCCTCTGCATCTGAAGTTCTGATCTCGAGCTGACATTATCAATCGCTTGGCACCTTGATGCAAGCTGAACTGTGTTTGATAGCCCTCCATCTCTACATCCGCTAATAAAATGTGATCAACACCGCGCGCCAATATGTATCAGGTCACCCCCCTACGCTTGTGGTTCACCCCAACAAAAACGGTAAAAAAGGCAAAAATCCAATATTAACTGAATTTTACTTTTGTTTCCAATCCAGTTTCTGTTTTTTTTCTGTATCTTGCATGACTAATGACACATTTAGAAAATAGCAGCAATTATCTATTTGCTGACCAGTTAAAAAAATTGAAAATTGGATTATTGAACACATTTTTATTTGCATCAGATGGATGGAGCAAATAGAACAAAGCACTGCAAAGCGTTACACGGACCGTATGGGTGCGTGCGTATGCATATAGAAGAGCAGGGAAGTGAAAATACTCACGTGACATCACCAGCACCTCCAGTTCCACTATCCTCGTGTGAGCTGCATCCAATGCACCTACCTGATGTAAACAAATAGACAAGTAGAGAAAAAGTAGAGAAATCACAGATCACAGCGCCGCATTGGCTAACAAACTTACCCATAAGTCAGTAAATGAGCTGTTGCACATTCTACAACGACATGGACATGAAGAGTTGCCAAGGGACTCGAGGACCCTTCTGTCAACTCCAAAAGTAGTGAGCTTGCAGGAGCGATGTAATGGCCGCTACATTTACTATGATTTAGAGAGAGGCACACAAAGAGCACTTCAACAGTCTCCTGCCTGTATAGACCGAATTTCCTTGTGCATAAATGTGGATGGTGTGCCAATTGGGACTCCGTTCTGGCCCATCCTGGCAAAGGCAGAGGAATCAGAGCCATTCATAGTCACATTTTACAGTGGCACATCCAAGCCTGAGCCTCTACAAGAGTACTTAAAAGACTTGGTGGAAGACATCAATAATCTCTCAACTAGTGGCTTTCAATATAACGGGACGATTGTGAAAATTCTGGTCAAAACCTTCATCTGTGATGCCCCAGCAAGGGCTTTTCTTAAAAACATCATCTATCATACAGGCTACAATAGCTGTGAGAGGTGTGAGGAGCTGGGTGAATGGAAAGGAAGAGTGGTGTTCAACTCAAAAGAGAAATTCCCTAGTAGGACAGATGAAAAGTTCTGCCAGGTAGCCTACAAAGGACACCAACATGGAGAGACCCCACTGTTAACAGCAGGAGTACCATGTGTGACGTCGTTCGTCCTCGATAATATGCACCTTGTGTGCCTTGGTGTTGTAAGGCGAATTCTGCATTTTCTCTGCCACGTGACCAACCCCCGGAAACTATCTACCAGGCAGAGATCTGAATTGTCTACAAGACTTGTAGGGCTAAGAAATGAAATGCGAAGTGAGGTGGCAAGGAAGCCCAGGGCAGTCACCGAGTCGGATCGATGGAAGGCGACAGAGTTCCGCCAGTTCCTTCTTTACACGGGGACCTGTGGTCCTTGATGGACTGGTTGATCAAGATGTGTACGATAATTTTCTCTGTCTGACAGTGGGAATGTCCATCCTGCTTACCACCGATGCCAACAGGAGGAACACTCTACTCCAATATGCAGCTGACCTGCTGACCTATTTTGTTAACAGTTGTCAAGATATCTATGGAGACAGATTCACAGTCTACAATGTGCATGCGTTAAAGCACATTCATGAGGATGTTGCACATTTCGGTTGCTCTTTGAATGAGATTTCTGCCTTTCCATTTGAGAATTTCATGCAAACCATCAAGAAAATGGTCAGAACAAGTCATGATCCGCTGACGCAAGTGGCAAAGCGACTGGCAGAGAGGCAGGATCTGCAGGGGGCAAAATCAAAACAGGCCAAAGAAAGACTTACCGTTTCAGTGAGGCTCAAGGATGCCTGCTTCGTCCTAGGGGACAAGAGTGTGGCCATCATAGAAGAAGTTGGAGAAAATGGAAATTTCAATTGCAGATTTATTCCTGAAAAGTACACGTCAAACCTTTTCATAACGCCATGTGAATCAAAGCTGATAGATATAGCATTTATTGGCAATACCACATACCGCATGGCAAGGACAAAAATCCTTCAATCCAGTGACCTAAAGAGGAAAGCTGTGTGCATCCCATACAGAGGGGGGCATGCAATTTTTCCACTTCTGCATAATTGAACAACGAGGTACAGTGTTTCCCACAGAAAATTAGTTAGTCAAGGTGGGGGTGTGCAGGGTTCTGATGGGGATGTTAGTCCGCATCACTAAATAATATAGGAATCCTGTCGCGCCACTATTTTATATTGTGTTCACTATAAGTCTGTTGCATAATAACTCTACTTTTATTTGTTTCAGATTATGGCGTTTGCGAGGGCTGTGTGGCAGGAGGGCGATAAAGTTTTTGAAGGGGTGCTGCCAATAAATTGGATTGACAAAGAAAGAAAAGTCCTCAGATGGCCAAAAAAGGGACGGGCGTCGGCCTGGAAAAACAAAACGAATCCTGCTGGACTTTCCCCTCATAATAATAAAATGTACTTCAGGTATGTGATGCTTAAGGCGAGACACGGCAGGTGAAAACATAGATTTTTCATGACCTGGTCAAATTTGAGATTTTGGGCTAGTTTACATCCATGTAATTTTTCACACTGCTATAAAGAAAATTTCCAAATAACACATGTCGGTTGGTTTACATGACTTTGCAACTTCTGACTTTTTTACAGAAAGTGAAAAGGAGTGCACCGAGTTTAATTATACATCGTCAGCACAGACAGATTCAGAAGACCCTCCAGAACTGGGGAAAAGGGCAATAAAATGAAAGCAATTTTCTGATTGTATTGAATTACAACAAAAGTTAATTTACATTCCAGGAATACAAATGTTTTCAACATTTGGAATGTGATGGATTACTTACAGCTGTATGTATAAGGGATAAGGGAATCTGATCCCTTATCATAGCTGTTCATTCTTACTCGTTGCTCGACTTATCGTGACTAAATTCAAGATGGCTGCAAACGCTAAACTTCGTGAAGATACTGTCTGTATAAATCGTCTTGTAAGTAAACTACCAGTGCTTTTTCAAAGTTCTCAATGTCTCGTTTTAAATGTCAGGGCCCTCGGAAGTCTACCAATGAAGTGTGGAGATACATTGAGCCTCGTAAATGGGTGTAAAACAGTGATTTATTTGCATGGCTAGCCCGATGCCGAAGCACCACTATTGAAAAAGATGTTGGTAGCATCGGCTAACTAGCGCCAGATTTTGGAGTGCGGGGGACAAGCCGAGATGGGCTATGAGACATACGTTCACACTCGGTATCATGTTTTGATACACTTTAGGTCAATATCACACCGGAATTCTCCTTTAATCTAACATTTTCAATGTCTGATGTTCTTGTCACAGGCATCAGGGCCCGCTCCCCCAAAGAGAGGAACAGTGTATTCCCCATGGAAAATGACAGTGAGTTTTAAATATTCTTGCTACAACCAGATGTTTGAGCAATCTAGAGCTCTAATCACATTTCTATTGTTGATTTTCATCAGTTCAAATTGGAAATATGTCAATCTGTTGCATTAAAGTGTAATTCTGGCGAAAATTGACCCAAGGGTGTTTTTCTGCATTAAAACACATCAAATAAGCTGTGGAGACAGTATTTTTTGTTGATCAGCCACTACAGAGCTTGGCCATAGCCCCATATAGTGGTTGATCAACGAAAATGACTGTCTCCAGTAGGGCACATTGGCCTGAAAACATGCCATTTTTAAAGGGGCAGGTATGGCTCCAAGGAACTGACTTGAATGTTATACAATTTTATCTTTGAAAAGATGGAATGTTCATGTTGCACAATTTAATACAAAACACTGCAGTTAACCTGAGTAAAGATATTCTGGAATACCAGTGTCATGCAGTAATCGTATGTTTACACATATCAGACATGATCCTGAAAGATAGTCTTTGAATTCTATGAATATGGCACTAGATCTAGATGCTAGATTTATCTTACATGTATAACCAAATCACTAGGCTATAGGAAGAGATTGAATAGATGAGAAGATAACTAATCCGAAAATGTCACATTTCAGAATTCCAGAGATGTGTGATGAAAAAATTGGTGGAGATCATGGAGGTGGTGAAAAGAATTGAGGCGGACCACCAAAGGGGAGGGACATACCTATTAAAAACCATGTTGACCATGGACGAGGTCCTCATGTTAGAAGACAAGCTCAATCAGGAGGAGGAGAGACAGGCTCTGGTAAGATATCATATACCACTTACCACAACCAATGCAAACTGATTAGGGCATTGATGAGGTGTTGTCCTATGCCCTCATCAGTAGGTTATTGACTTAATAATTGGCTTAAGATTCTATATTTACTGTCTATTTACTTCTTTCACAGTTGGCACAGTTAAGCAAGGTCGGGGGGGAAGGACATAAAAGACTGTGTTGCAAAAATTTTGAACAGGTATGTTCAGATACAGAGTACAGTACTTCTTGAAAATGTAGTTTTTGCTGTTTAACCTTTATGCTGACCTTATTTGGCCTGTGGCCTCTGATGTTTCAGTCTCTCTTGTGTGCCTTGGTCTATTGCATTGTCTCTTTCCTATTTAATGAAATCCGGATCGGTTTTAAGTATAAGTATAAATACTCTTTTGATCCCGTGAGGGAAATTTGGTCTCTGCATTTATCCCAATCTGTGAAACACACTCAGCACACAGTGAAGTGAAGCACACACTAATCCCAGCGCAGTGAGCTGCCTGCTACAACAGTCTGGAATAGCAGGAGACTTGTCATGGTTGCTACAACAGCGGCGCTCGGGGAGCAGTGAGGGGTTAGGAGCCTTGCCATTTCTACTGGTCGGGGTTTGAACCGGCAACCCTCCAGTTACAAGTCTGAAGCGCTAACCAGTAGGCCATGGCTGCCCCTAATTTTAGTTTTATTGTAGAAAGAATGAACATGAAGTTGTAATCAGATTAGCGGGAGTGCACTGCACACATTATAGAGACTCCACAACAGTCTAAAAAAATCTAGTGGAAAAAGTAATCTCATTTTGAATTTGTATATACAAATGTAACTTTATGTGCTAATCTTTTCAGATTGATGACGAATGGCCTGATGTCCCATTTCAATATGATGGGCCATGGTGGGAAGACAGCTTTTAAAGCAATGACTCTATGGCGTCCTAACAGGTATGGATCTCTGATACTGGGTTATTTATCTTTCATTTGTTTGTTCAACTTGCACAAACATATTTTGAACAAGGAAGAGCACAGCAGGGGCTACACTCTGCATTAACACATTTGTTCATTGTCCATTCATTTCTCAAGTTTTTTAAAGTCTCGATTAGAGCAGTTTCACATGTTCAAGTGCTGAATCTGCTATCGGAGTTGTCTTTGAAAAGACAAATTTGAACATGAAATTGAAACTAGGCCTATATATTCACTGTAGTTATAAATACCTGTAGTTTCGTTGTTTCTATAGGCATAATTCTAATTGCAGGTAGGCTATCTGGAATGGCAGGAGACTCGTCATGGTTGCACAAACTGACAGCTCATGGACAAACGATGTCCTGTCAGAGCAGCTTAATTAGTGATAACGTGTGGTGATGCTGTTATCGCTTTGATAGCTCATAAATATCACTATACATAGGTATGTTTTTAAGCCTACTTATTTATTATACATTTTTTACAAAGAAACGTTTAGCATGATCTTCAAATTCATAGTGATGCTATGGGCATCATCATACGAATGGAAGATGGGAGTTACATTACAGCCTACTTACTTTGCATAACATTTCCAATAGGCCATGTTTATGTTAGTTAGGCTAGTTAGTTCATTAATAGAATTAGATACAATCTCTTGATATCGCCTTTTACTGCGCAGCGTACGTGCATGTACACACGTGCATTTTCTAGCTGCGGGGCAGAGCAGTATAGAGACTGGAGGATAAATGTTTTTCCATCCCCTGCATTCTCCATCATGTCCGGCATGTTTTCAAGCCTACACAATCAAAAGTTTGGCGTTGCTATGACATCAGGTTTGCGTGTGTGACATTGAAGGGAGCAAGTGAGGAGACATCACGGGAGAGAAGCCTAACAGGGAAGCTATACAGGCGTGTAACTGAGCGTTCCGATCGCGTAAAAACACCTCACCTGTTGATTTAAATATAGCCATTGTTGTGCTACACAGTAAGTGGGTGCATTATTTCCACGATATTCATATTATCATGTTTTAATGATCACAAAACCGGTAGGCTATATCGCGACCCCCATTTGACTTGTTTATTTACAAAAGCCTTGTATTCGATTATGTATTTATCATCTTATAGATGATGGGTTAAGTTAGTAAATAGGACATGCATAATGCACATTTTTAAAAGCCTATAATAGGATAATATAGGCTTATAAATGAATACATAACAGCAATATTCTAGTCAAAAATAGGTCCATGGCAGCACCTAAACAAGACGTGGTTTCAACCAAATATAGGCGTTGAAAAGACGTCTTTCATTAGACGTCTTTTCAACGACCGGGAAAAGACGTTGTTTCACCTTTCACTTTTCAACCAAACTCGAACGTTGTTTCGACGACTTGAAGACGTCTTTTCAACGTAATTTTGCTGGGTGGGCTTCTCCCTCCTCCCCAGTCTCTTCAGCCCCAGGACCGAGGCGTTGAGGTGGCGTGAATTCGGCGTGCCCGGTCTGCAATCCTGCCTTTCAGTAAGGTAAGTGTAAGTCTTGTAACACTGTTTAGCCTATGTTTCTGATATTTAAAACTCAAAATATATTACATAAAGGTGTCATCAGTAGGGCTGTAACGATATACGATTCGAGCCCGAAATCGCGACATTCATATCCACGATACTGTGTCGCGGTGTGAAAAGGCAGAATCGAGACACACCCTTTCTAGGGTTTCACGCACTGCTTTGCAGCTTACGCGGCCGCAAAAGCAACCCACATCTCCCGCTTTACTTATCGGTAGTCTACGTTGTCCAAAAACAAATAAATAAATAATTGCATACCTCTCCTTGCTTTTGTAACAAGGTGATACATAGGAAGGGCCAAGGGGCCAATCACAGTAGCCTGACTACGCCGCCCTAAAGCCTAATGCGTCAGGGAATCTTTAAGAGCTTGTACCGCTTTCAGGTTCGTAACTACACGGTGGAGACATGAATTCCAGAAAAACAATATTTATTAAGACAAAGGGTTGGGCAGTGGGGATCTGAGGGTGGCAACTATGGACGTCCAAATATTTTACGTGAAAGCATAAAGAAAAGCTCACCTATTACACAGCAAAGGCACACCGCAAAGCGATAAGCAATACACAAAACCACACCACACGTATGCTTAGAGTAGCCCCCCTCAGAGCCACCTCCCTACTAAATAAACATAAAAGTTACAAACAGAAGGACAAGACAGGCAACACAAAAACCTAACATAAAATAACCAAAGCAAAACCAAGACAAGACAAGACAAGACAGCAGCACGACCCATGTTCCCCATCAGCATGACTGTGCTGCCTAAAAGACCAGAACACAGAAGATTAAACAAAGAACACACCACAACATACATAACAGAAAACCACAACTGTTTATTGGGAGACAGCATACCTGACGGTAGCAGGCAGGGGCTACACCAGTGGAGTCTACATTGCTACTGGCTGCTGCCCCTCTTAAGTAGCACTCCACTGGTGCCAGATTGAGCAAATGCCTATGCCCCGCCCCCTTCATTAGTACTTCCAGGTGCTATGGGGAAATAGCTGGCAGAGAAGGTCTACCTGCTACACTTTCATTGTAGACTATGTGTGCAACTTTACCAAACAGTATATAAGTAAACCCCCTCTCCTTGCCCCGGTCTCTCGCGCGCTCCCTCCCTCTCCTGCTCAATGAACACGCGCGACTTAAATAAAACATTCACAATCGTGAAAGCAAGGACGCATAGAAGACGACTAGCTAAATTACTATTAAATCTGCTTAGCATCATTAGCTATCATTGCTGTACATATTTGTTTAAAACTCTTGCATTAAAGTTGACTGATCATCTCAATACCAACGTTTCCCAAAAGGGCCTGTCCCAAGGAGAACAAGTATTATCTTGAAACTTCAACACACGTGGGGAAACTGAACAGTCCAATCAGTAGACTATGATAGGCTAAACTAGCCAACTATGCTACTTTGTTTACAACATTTCCAGGCTTCAACCAGACAGCTGAATTAAAGAGGTAGAGTTGTAATAAAAAATAGTAGGCCTAGGCTATAGGCTAATCTGCATAAAGTCATAAATATCAGTCATTCAGAAAAATATAAAGGATATAAAATAAAAGATATTTAATAAAATGTCTTTTAAAATGTCTGTCTTCAGCCCCAGGACCGAGGTGTTGAGGTGGCGTGACTGGCGTGAATTCGGCGTGCCCTGTCTGCAATCCTGCCTTTCAGTAAGGTAAGTGTAAGTCTTGTAGCACTGTTTAGCCTATGTTTCTGACATTTAAAACTCAAAAACCAAAATATATTACATAAAGGTGTTATCAGGATTAAAATTCTCGTTCGTATGACGGACAATCGTCATTTGGAAATTCGAGTCCCCGGTGGTGCACTCATAATCAAAGATAACTGTCTCTCTAAAAGCTGAATGTGGAACGCTGTTTTTTTGCTTAAATTGTTTGAACAGGGATAGAAATAGACATTCCACTTTGTCTTCTAATTTGTACCCTCCATTTTCACATTTTTCAAATTTTCTTGTTCCAAGACTAAGACTTGTCATCTTTCTCAAACAAGATTTTTACATTTCCAATCTAGTGGAAGCATTACACACTGCATCACAAATCATTCATTCTCAAATTCAACTCAAATCATCTTGACAAAACTATCTTGATAATGTTGAGTAATGTCATTTTTGTACAGGAAGCATTAGCCAAGGATTGTCATGTGTGCTGATTTGCCTTTCTTGTCTCAACAGGGGCAGTAAGGACAAGATCCACCCACCACCCAGTGCATGCTACATATGTGTGTGTAATAAATTGAGAGGGAAAGTGTGTGTGATAAATGAAATTTAATAAAGTAAGTAAAATTTTGAATTTGTGCTTCTTTTCTGAAATACATTAGTACAAGGTTTTGATTTTTAGATAATTTATTCCAAGATGTTGATAATTTAACACTCAATATACATGATCAAACTACTGGCTACTGAGTTCAACTAAGGGTATTGGATGTTACTGTTTAAAAAGCTTTATTAGTAATCCTTTATACATTTGACAATCTTAACTTTTTAAAGCTTGAAATTCTGAACAAATACTGTAACTCCTTGATTTGTTAGTGACATTGACTATATAGTACAAATGGGTGCCAGACGTAAAATAAGCTGGTCCGCATTTGGCCCAAATAATGGCCGCAATCGGCACTATCGAATACTCATCTGGTCTGGATCTGGCCCAGATCATTATGATAAAGCGCACATTTGGCCCAAATAAGGGCCGCAATCGCCACTATCGAACACTCATCTGGTCCGGATCTGGCCCAGATCATTATGATAAAGTGCACATTTGGCCCATTTGGCCCGCTTCTTGTTCTCGGTGATATGAACATCCACTTAGATGCTCCAGGCTCAGCAGACTTTTTGGCCCTGATCCACTCCTTTGACCTCAAACTGGTTCAAAGCCCACCGACTCACAAAGCTGGCAAAGAGCTTGACTTGATCTTCACTCAGAACTGCAGCACAGACACCCTCATGGTGACGCCTCTCCATCTTTCTGACCACTTCTTCATCCAGTTCAACGTCAGCCTGACAGAACAGCCTCCGGCTCCTCAGCCGATGGTCACGTTCCGCCGCAACATCCGGAACCTGTCTCCAACGCACTTCTCCTCTGTGGTTGCCTCCGGTCTACCTCCACTCAACACCTTCTCCTCTCTGGAGGTTAATGAGGCCACAGTCTCGCTCTGCTCCACACTGACCTCGTGTCTAGACGAGCTGTGCCCTCTTACCACAAGGCCAGCTCGATCCAAACACTCTCATCCATGGCTAAATGATACCCTCCGATCGCAGCGCACCAAACTCAGAGCCGCGGAGAGGAAATGGCACAAATCCAAACTAACTGATGACCTCAAAAGCTACCAGACACTCCTGACCTCCTTCTCAGCCAGCATCACTGCTGCTAAGACGGCTTTCTACAATGACAAAATCAACAGCGCTACAGACACTCGAAAACTTTTCTCAACCTTCAAATCGCTACTAAACCCTCAGCTGCCTCCTCCTCCATCCAGCCTTACTGCAGATACCCTCGCCTCATTTTTTACAAACAAAGTGGCGGCAATCAGCAGTCAATACTCTACATGCCCACTCAACGCATCTGACTCAGATACTGCACTCCTACTACCTCTAGGGACTGCTGGAACATCTTTTTCAGCATTCACGTCTCTCTCCGAGAGTGAAGTATCTAGACTCCTGACATGCAGCCGTCCTACCACATGCTCGCTGGACCCTATACCTACGAGCCTACTTCAGTCCATCGGCCCGACCATCGCTCCAGCTATCACACATGTGATCAATGCCTCGCTAACCTCCGGCACATTTCCAACAGCGTTCAAAATGGCCTGGGTAACACCGTTACTTAAGAAAGCTTCTCTCAACCCTGCTCAAGTCGAGAACTACCGCCCTGTCTCACTCCTGCCTTTCCTATCCAAAGGCATTGAACGAGCAGTCTCCAAACAGGTCTCTGACTTCCTTTCACAGAACAACCTTCTGGATCCAAATCAGTCTGGGTTCAAAAGCGGCCACTCTACCGAAACGGCTCTGTTGTCTGTAACAGAAGCCTTAAAAGAAGCCAGGGCGACCGCTCGGTCATCAGTACTCATTCTGCTTGACTTATCGGCTGCCTTTGACACGGTTAATCACCGCATCCTTCTCTCTATACTCGCTAACATGGGAATCTCCGGTTCTGCTCTCTCCTGGTTTGAATCCTACCTCACAGGACGCTCGTTTAACGTATCATGGCTTGGTCAGCTATTTGCACCTCACCATCTCACCACAGGGGTCCCCCAGGGCTCAGTGCTGGGCCCCCTTCTCTTTGCTATCTACACCACCTCCTTGGGACAGATTATCCGTTCGCATGGCTTCTCATACCACTGCTATGCAGACGACACACAGCTCTATCTGTCCTTTCCACCTGATGACCCCTTGGTTTCAGCACGGATCTCGGATTGCCTCTCAGACATAGCTACATGGATGAAGGCACACCACCTCCAGCTGAACCTCTCAAAGACTGAACTGCTGGTCCTCCCAGCTAAACCTACCATACATCACGACATCAACATCAAATTTGACTCCCTGTCTGTTTCACCTACCAGGACTGCAAAGAATCTAGGAGTTGTTCTCGACAACCAACTAAACTTCTCAGATCATGTTGCCTCAGTCACCCGGTCTTGCCGTTTCGCACTCTACAACATACGGAAAATCAGGACTTACTTGACTCAAGATGCTACCCAACTTCTGGTTCAGGCAATAGTCATCTCACGACTCGACTACTGCAATGCCCTCCTGACAGGTCTCCCAGCCTGCGCAATGAAACCACTTCAGATGATCCAGAACGCGGCGGCGTGCCTGGTCTACAACCAACCCAAAAGGGCACATGTTACCCCGCTGCTCATCCAGCTACACTGGCTACCTATGGCGGCCCGCATCAAATTCAAGGCTCTAACGCTTGCCTACAAAGTAGTCTCCGGTTCTGCTCCCACCTACTTGAATGCCCTCATACAGACATACGCCACCTCCAGACCGCTGCGCTCCTCAGACGAACGACGTCTAGCTCTACCACCGGTACGCTCAAGCCAATCCAAACCTTTCTCATCTGTTGTTCCTCGTTGGTGGAACACACTGCCAGCTCCTACAAGGGCAGAGACATTCTTCTCCATTTTCAGAAAACTCCTGAAGACCCAGCTCTTTAGAGAACATCTCCTCTCATAGCAACACTTACAACAAGTCTTACTGATCCTAGCACTCACCAGCCGTTTTAAACTGACAAGTAACTGTTAAAAACAGCACTCACTGATGCACTTATTCTTACTGTACTCTAATGTTTTTAAATTGTCCTAAAATTGTTGAGAACTGCTCTAAAACTTAAACTGTTTACTATGTTGTTAGTCGCTTTGGCTAAAAAGCGTCAGCCAAATGTAATGTAATGTAATGTAAAATAAGGGCCGCAATCGCCACTATCGAACACTTATCTGGTCCGGATCTGGCCCAGATCATGACGATAATTTGCACATTTGGCCCGGATCCGCCAAATAAAAAACACATCCGGTTCAGAGCCGTCCCAGAGCTGGGCCAGTTCATGAAAACGGATGCGGAACGGTATTAGCCCGTTGTGCCAAAAGACACCGGCCTAGGTCCATTTTGCGAATCCGGATCCGGGCCAAATACATTTTGCTATCTGGGACACAACTCCCGTTCATATTTTTTTGAAAGACAGGTCCCTTGTAGCGGAAGTAAAACGGAAGTCACTGGGACACTCAAAAAATCATGTAATGCACCCAGTGCCTGGGTAATTTTAACCCAGTCATTGGTCATTATAATATAGTCTACCAGTTGGATTGACAATAGCAAAGACATGAAGACAACAGTCTTGTACCCCTGCCATTGTGGAACAGTGTTCTAGAATCTTTGATTGCAACCGTTGGTCCTCCACATCAAGCGACAAGCCGGCAGTGAAAGCTCGAAGGTATGTTGAACTTGTGTAAAATCCGTATGCCACAATTTATATGATGATATATGATATGATATTTGGTAGAATGCATAGACTAATCCGGTGTAGGCTAACTTTTTGAAGATAGTAACGTTATATTAAGGTTAACATTAACGGTGACGTTAACGTTGCTACACAAGCTATTTGGTTATGTTAGCTGCTAACGTTAGCTGCTAACTTGCATACTGTAGGCCAACTGGCTAACTTAGGATAACACATAAGTAAACTCATTGTAGAAGTGTTTTTAATCAGATACTGTATTCTATGATGTCTGTTGTGGTTAGAAAGTGCTTTAACGGGATGTGTTTTCAGCAAACGTTAGGTAGGTAGAAGCTAGCTAGTTAGCGTTAACGTTAGCTTGCCACTTCGCTGGCCATAGCAGGGAGTCATAGCAGAGGTGAAGTTCGGCACTTCTTTTGAATCTGAGGGACTAGAGGTGACTACATATTTGGCATTTACGTTCAATTTAAACAGAACAGAAACAGTAAAGCGGAACTTCAAGCGTAACTCTGCCAAAATGCAGCCTAAGGTGTTTTTGGGAATGTACCTGAATCAAACTTCAGTTTAAAACCATAATTATGTCCGAAGCGCCATTTTTAAGCTTCTATGAGTTGTCGTTTTCGGGTGGGGTGGCCTTTTGAATGCACTACTATTTTGATACATGATCGTGTCAAAATCTGTATTTTTAAAACACTAAGAAGGCACAACACAACTTGAAACTTTGATCAAAGTATTATCAGTGTCTATACACATGAACTCGAGCATTGAGAACATTGTTCGTGTACACATAGTTTACTAAAATGAAAGGGTTTGTTTTTAAAATAGCGCTAGCGATTTGATGCGATCATGTATAAAAGTAGTAGTGCCCCTATCATCAAAAGGCCATTTCACCTGAAAACGACAATGCAAGCTTAGAAGTGGCGCTTCGGACGTAATTTTGCTTTTTTGACATCCTCTACATTCACATTGCACAGTAGCCTAGATCACAATCGACATATTTGTCATATAATGTATTGATAACAAGGTCCTCAAATTGTCTATAAACTAATGCTCCGTACATGATTATCTGTTCCACAGGCAATGTTCAGCCCCACTCATATTCCAGATCCTGCCCAGTTTACAGCTGCAACACAGGTACACAGTAAAACCTTGACCATCATCACCCTAGCATCTATAATTTGGTTCTTAGCTGAAGTTCACTTTGGTTTGAGTCATGTGAAGTTTGTCATCAGGAACACAATATATGAGCAGATAGATCCAACTAGCCTACTATTCAAACATTGCCTCACATACTGAAATCCACTGCTTCATCAATCCCTTATTTAATCAAATATATCCCTGTTTGTTCCCTACCTTTACTATGTGTGTCTGTTTCATAGCCATGTACAGTTACTCCCAACAGCAGCAATTGTTTTTTACTGGATGTATTGTACAGCTCAGCTGTGCTGTTGCCGTTTTCGTTGCTGTGCTGCTCAATAATGGAATAATAACCATAATTTAGGTCAAAATTGAAATCACAATTATTTAGCCTAAACCAGGAGTTCTCAACATTTTCTATCCCATGGCCCACCTAGACATACTTGTAACAAAACAGGTCCTGGTAAATACAGTAGCCTATTGTTAACATACTGTATGTGAATGTTAGCCTCTTATATTGACCTGGGTTAAGATGAGTTGCATGTGTGACAATTACTCAGCCCACTGACTTTAGTTTATCTAATTGTGATAAACTTGACGTACTGTTCACTCCAATAATTTAGTTTTTCTTTATTTTCTAGTGACACCGGATAATGACGAAGGACTGTTACAGCGACCTCCACACCACCCTCTTCCAGAGCTCCTTCAGAAGACTAACGATAGTAAGATATTTTACATGTAATGTATGTTATCATTTCATAGTGACAACTGTTAATTGGCAGAAGGAAGCCAAATATGAAGGGCTGGGCTCTCCTGAACGTAAGCTATTTAGCATGCAGATGGAGAACACACTGACACAGGCACACACACACAAAATACACAGCACAGGTGTGGGGTCACTCGTTTAGCTCTGTTAGTTGGACCTGGGTGATCAAAGTCAAAGTCAAAGTCAGCTTTATTGTCAATTTCTTCACATGTTCCAGACATACAAAGAGATCGAAATTACGTTTCTCACTATCCCACGGTGAAGACAAGACATATTTTACCAATTTAAGTCCACAGACAAACATAACATTCAAGTAAACAAAAAAGTAAGTAAATAAGTAAATAAGAGGGCACATATAATAATGAAAAAATAAGAGCAGCAAAATTTGGTTGAAATTGTGCATGGACAGTCAATAAAATACTAGTGCAAAGTCAGGCCAATAAAAGGCTTGGGTAGTTCTGTTTGACCTAAGTAATAAAGAAAGTGGCATAGTGGTGCAAGTTATGTAAGAGCAGCAGAAGTGTTGTGTTTTCAGGACAACAACACCAAGTTGTAAAGTGTACAAGTGTGCAAGTGTGCAAGTGGAGTAGTGCAGGCGGCCATTGTGGGTCCAATGTCCAGGATGTTATGTAGCTGAGGGTGGAGGGGGGAGAGGAGGGAGAGAGTTCAGCATCCTTACAGCTTGGTGTATGAAGCTGTTGGTGAGTCTGGTAGTGCGGGAGCGCAGGCTTCTGTACCTCTTCCCAGAGGGCAGTAGATCAAACAGATTGTGAGCGGGGTGACTTGAATCACTCACAATTTTGGTCGCCTTGCGGGTGAGGTGGGTGGTGTAAATGTCCTTCAGGGAGGGGAGTGAAGCACCAATGATCCTTCCAGCTGTGTTCACTATGCGCTGCAGGGCTTTCCTGTTGTATTCAGTGCAGCTTCCCCCCCACACAGCGATACAGCTGGAGAGGATGCTCTCAATGGTGCCTCGGTAGAATGTGGTCATGATGGCTGGTGGAGCACTTGCTCGCCTGAGTTTCCGCAGGAAGTACAGGCGGCGCTGAGCTCTCTTCGCCAGTGATGCAGTGTTGGTGGTCCAGGAGAGGTCTTCACTGATGTGCACCCCCAGGAATTTGGTGCTGCTCGCTCTCTCCACCACAGCACCGTCGATGGTCAGTGGCAGGTGTTGGGTGTGACCTCTCCGGAAGTCAACAACAATCTCTTTGGTCTTGCTGACGTTCAGCAGGAGGTTGTTGTCCCTGCACCACGTGGTCAGATGGTCGACCTCCAACCTGTATTGAGTCTCGTCGCCCTTGGTGATGAGACCCACCAGAGTTGTGTTGTCAGCAAATTTCACTATGTGATTGTTGCTGTAGGTTGCAGTGCAGTCATGCGTCAGCAGGGTGAAGAGCAGCGGACTGAGCACGCAGCCTTGGGGGGCCCCTGTGCTCAGTGTGATGCTGCTTGAGGTATTGTTGCCAACACGTACTACTAGGTGATCCTGTTATTTGTGTAACGGCCCCTTTTTCTGTATTTCCTAGTGGCACAAGATGATTGGCAACAAGAGACACCCAGTGATGAGCTCTCCTGAATGTAAGTTAATTAACACGCAGACACAGAACAGAGTCTGTAAAGCAACTTTGTAAGCAATTAAAGCTGTGTCACTCACAGACACTCATTTCGGTTACATTACCTGTACAGTCTAGTATGTTCTCCTGCAATCAAACTAGCTGTCTTAGTCTAAAACTACATACAGTCAAGTTAGTTTGACCCGAGAGCATGGTGGCTAGCTAGCAGGTATCTTTATATTAAAGACAATGTTTCTACTACTAGGCTGATAGAGATTCCACTTGGTAGTCACTAGAGTAGCTGGCTGCCTGTTTCGGTTTTAATTTTGGGTAGGAAGAAAAGTCTCTCTATCTCTCTCTCTCTCTCTCTCTCTCTCTCTCTCTCTATCTCTCTCTCTCATAGGCTAGGCTGTGCAGAGTCCAAAAAGGCTGCCCTCATTCATACGTCATTCTGACTGAATCCGATATGATCTGACACTGATTACCTAAAAGAATAATTAATCTTTGTTTTAACCTTTTTAATCTTTGTGTTTCAAGTGTCCCATCTATCCCGTCCAGACCTTCCACACAGGATCCCTCAAAGTAAGACATATTTTAGTGTATGATGTGTTTCATGTGTCTATACTTTTTACTCTGTGTTATGGTAGGCTAGAGGCTGAGAGAGAGTAGTCACTAGAGTAGCTGGCTGCCTGTTTGGGACAAGACACATTTCATCCATTGTATTTTTGTTAACACCTATATTTTTTCTGTTTTCCACAGGTCAAAGATTTCCCAGATCAGCTCCTGCAGGATGCACAGGTATTTTGGACAAGTTCTCTCTACTGTTGTCACTACACTACTGTATTATGAGCATTGCTAGTTAATTGTTTTTTTTTTGTGTATATTTTTTGAGTTTTTTGTAAAATGTTTTTTAGATTTTAGTAAAATTGTTGTTCAAAATGAAATGAAACAGTGTTTGAATGAAATGAAACAGTGTTTTTTACTTTTGTACTGTAGCCCATTTGTGGCAATCAATAAAAAATATAAAAATGAATATAATGTATTCTCCTATGTCTATTTCAGCTGATTTTTTCAGCCCAATTTCACCTTGATGTACATAAGTAAAATAAAGTAAAGAAATGTGTTTTTGGAAATCCATAAGCAAAAAAACAGAACACCCAATAGTGGGTCAAATATATAACCCAACAGAGAGGTAAATATGAACCAGTAATGGGCTGGTAGGTCATATCCATTTTTCTGGGTTATTTTGACCCATCATGTTAGTAAGAATGACCCATAGTTGGTTTGATAAAAGTAACCCAATTTAGAGTTAAAGTCACCAACCCCATATAGTCCAGGCAATCTGTGAGAAAAAATCACCCAACCCAAAACTAATTGCAACAGAAATGATTTTTGTTGTATTCAGTTCATGAAACCTTTCCATATCACATACCAAAAGTCCATGAAAATCCAAGTGGTGGAACATTGTCAAAATTGGAATTATTTGTGCATAGGTCAATGGCGAAAAGCTGCACCTGTGGCAGTTTTATTGAACTTTCATAGTACAGGGGATATGTGACAATTAGGTCAAATTCTTTCATATAAGCATGAAACTTGGTGAACTTGTACAGTTTGGAGCCCTGAACATTTTCAGATATGAAACCAATCAAAAAACCCTAATGATCGCCGTGGCAACTATTAAATGTTCCATTATAACTGAATTACGCCTATATTCTTCATTATATCTCCTGAACCAAACATGGTATCTCAGAACAAGTGATGCCTACAGGGATGAGCAGTATTTATTGTACATGTATTCCATATTTCAAATACAAAATATATTGTATATTCGTAATTTGTATTTGACTGGGTTGAATAAAATGACTTCGTATTTTGTATCAAAATACTTTATAGGTATTTTAAAATATTGACAAATATTTTTGGTAAAACCAATACTTTTGGTGATGTGATGACATCATAAAAGTGCAAAACAATGAATGTAGCCTCTGACTGGTGCTGACTTAGAAATTTGCCCACACTTGTGATAATATTGAGATTCAGGAAGATGATCCAGTGCAAGTTGAGTAACTTTAGGCGGGTCAATATACAGTTGGGTTCAACATTGAAAAAATTGATACAAAAGGTTTTTTTATGGATTCTGGTACTGTTAGACATGCTAAATAACATACTAAAAATCTAGTAAAATCTGACCTTGAGAAATGGGTCATTTGGGGGCAGAAAGGGGTAATTTGGGGGCAGCCGTGGCCTACTGGTTAGCACTTCGGACCTGTAACCGGAGGGTTGCCGGTTCGAACCCTGACCAGTAGGCAAGGCTGAAGTGCCCTTGAGCAAGACACCTAACCTCTCACTGCTCCTGAGCGCCACTGTTGATGCAGCTCACTGCGCCGGGATTAGTGTGTGCTTCAACTCACTGTGTGTGTTTCACTAATTCACGCATTGGGATAAATGCAGAGACCAAATTTCCCTCACGGGATCAAAAGAGTATATATACTTTTCAAGATGGCCACCAAAATGGCTGCCAAGAGGTTAGAATGGCTATGGGCCCTATCATGACAGTCAAAAGCACAGCGCAAAGCGTATAATCCTCACGATGCAACACGTATTTCTATTATATAGTTTTTCGTCAGTCGTGTGGCAATTAACGACCTAAGGACGGGTCTAGCGCATTATCTAAAAATCGCTATCTTACACTACCTAAAACGCATTACGCAACTGACCAAGAAATACCTGGTCAGAAATCCATGGCGAGTTGTTTATATGTTATTTTAAGAGTGCATTATCAACAGTGATGGGCGGGTGCACAACTCATAGACAGTAAAAGAAATGGACGAACAGACTCCGTCGTTTTCAATGGGAGGGCACTGAGTCAAATAGAACGATTTTTCAGTTGGTCCCCCCAGTACTGCGCAGACTCACACTTAACTTCGTGACGTTAGCCATCGAACTGAATCTTGTAACTCATATGATAGATACACAGAAATTCTTCTCACACTTCCTTCGCCTTCAAAGTCATCAAAGTTAAACATTTATTTATGTATTATTATTAATATCATTCTCACCAAGTCGTGTTAATGTTGAAGCTACCATACATGATCATCTTCAAAAACAGTCATGCTAAAACAAAACAAAAAAGTTATAGCCTTGAAGCTAATCTTCTTTCCACTTTTCCGACCTACGGTCAATCCATCGAAAACCTCTGAAATGATTAGTGCCGTTTTTTAAAAAAAAATAGGTTTACTTTTTTGTATTATTATTAGGTTGCCTCTGTGTAATGCTTTACCTTAACATACGGTCGTGTATCTTAGGTTTTGCTCATAGATATATCTATGGGTTTTGCTTATGAGTTACCGTCATAGACAGTAAGGTGGACTGAGCTTCTTATCCAAACAATACGGTTATCTCCCTACGGCGCGAAAGAGAGATTACGTCAAAGCTAGCTTCCCTCCAACCGAACAAGCTAACTATTCTTCTTACGGGTAACCAACGTTACAGGCGAGGTAATGGAGTCTGTTTTGCCTTTGTAGTGTTTATGTAGATTACACAGAAGCTACAATATCGGCACAGGATATATGTTATATGAAGTTATGGTATTTAAAAAAAATCCTAGAATGAATGGACTTCTATGGGAGTTAGCAGAGAGGTGGTCCCTCCAGCCTACGTCGATTCTTCTACTTCCGGGAATTCGCCTGCCCCCTTGGCACAACTACACCCTGCTTTTCTCGTCCACAGGAACGTGCACCAGCGCACATCCATAAAAACATTATAAATTACACGATTACAATGGGGAACATAATTATAATAAAGATATCAGGAAATACGTCTCACAATGAGTAGTTACATTCGTTTTAACTATTTATTTTTTTTATGATAGTAGCCTATACAAAAAGCACTTTATACTATCTTAATATTGGAATATGGGGAGGGAAGTGGCGCGTCTGCAGTCAGCCAAATATGAATGTAATTCTGCGGCATAAAGCAGATGTAATTGTTTATCGTACAGAAAAATAAAAATGACATGTCAAGCAGTCAATTGACTACATTGCAGTCAAGAAGTAGGGCAAATTAATTTACGAAACCAAAACGTGGGTCATAGTTGTTTAAGCCTCTATTGCGTAGCCTGTTAAAAACGTCGCCAGATAGTATTAAATCGGCAACAACATTGTTTTCTGCAGAAGCCTACCCAAGGCTACAGATTAATTCTGAACAGTTATTTCTCTACTGGCTCAATTATCACACCACTGTTTTGATTTGCGTAGTTGCGTTAACCCCAACACTGACAATAATGTAGACAGCAAATTTCGATTTCGATTTTCGTGTAGTCAAGCCTTAAGCCATACCCAAGTAGCCTAAATCGAGGTAATGTTTAATTATGCATGATTTATTTTGTTATTGAATTCGTAGGCTGGGATTACTCTCGGCAACAATTATGTAAGGGACGGCAGGCAGAGCGATGTACAGTGGCAGAGCGACGCACAGTGGCTGAAAGTGGTACTAAAGCTTCTCGCAGCTTCACGCCGCGTAATGCGCGAATGAAGTGGTCATTTGAAAGCGATGCCCACTGTATTCACCATCATTTTCAAATTGTTAATGACAATTAAAAGTGAATAGGTGAGAGGCACATATGGAGCACAGCTGAAGACGCACTGTCACGAGATGTAAGCAACTCCTCTGCAGGATAAATGTCCTTAGGTTTCTTATTTAGTCATTTAAACACTATTGGGGTAAGTGTTGCCTTTTTCAGGCTATTTTGTCAATGGTAACCTATTGTCAGTCAATAGTGAAAGTAATTAACTGTGTATAACTGTTTTGTCGTTGACTATGACACCACAGAGAAGTTAGTTTCACTTTGCCAATGAGTTCAAATAATACACGAGTGCAGATGCGTTTATAGGCTATACTCTGCTTGGTTTTAGTAAAGCATGGTTTAGTGGAATACCTGTTCCATACGGTCTCGGGTGCAAGCTGATTCCTTCAACTGCGCCGCTGACTATCAAAATACCGACGCGCTTTTTGAAGTCGCACTGCTTGCTGTTAAAGAGAATGACAGTATCACTCTCATTGGTTTAAAGGATGTTACGCCCAAAACACACCCATGACTAATTAAGAAACATATAGATCCACCATTTTGCACCAGGTGCCGGACTTTTGAAAACAAAACCACCCCCAATGTGGACTGGACAAACCCCTAAGCTATTTGATAGTGACCATGCGTATTAGACAAATATAGCCCTATATCTCAATTACTATTCAGCCCACAGGGGTCAATGATGGTCAAATGAAATAATAGGGACAAATGATGGTCAAATGATGGACAAATGATGGTCAAAGGGACAAATGATGGTCAAATGAAATAATAATATGATTTTAAATGTTAACATTGAACATTTTGGAATGCTCTTCCTTTTTCAGCGATATATTAAAATCAATGTGTTTTAATACAGAGTAAATGCAAAACAGGCATATGTACCATGTCCAAGGCATGGAGGAAGATAATACTTAACTGGTATTATATCTCATCTAGAGGGCATATGCTTTTAGAAAATTAATCTGTTTTCCCTGGACATTATAGGCCAAAATGTATCCACTTTACACTAGATTCACCTTTGCAGAATAGAGGGCAATGTATTGTGCATGGCATGGAGAAAGATGGGAAATTTCTTGAATTGTGTAATGTCTCATCTAGAGGGTATATGCTTTCAGAAAATATATAGTTTAGGGTGTTTCATTTGTTTTCCCTTGACTGTAAATGTATCCACTGTACACTAGATTTGCCAATGCAGAATAGAGGGCAATGTGTTGTGCATGGCATGGAGGAAGATGAGACATGTCTTAACTGGTGTTATATCTCATCTACAAGTAATATGCTTTCAGAAAATATATAGTTTAGGGTATTTAATCTGTTTTCCATAGACAGTATAGGCTAAAATGTATCCGCTTTACACTAGATTCGCCTATACAGAATAGAGGGCAATGTATTGTGCATTGCATGGAGGAAGATGGGACATGTCCTAATTGGTGTCACATCACTTCTAGAGGTTATATGCTTTCAGAAAATATATAGTTTAGAGTATTTAATCTGTTTTCCATAGACAGTATAGGCTAAAATGTGTCCACTTTACACTAGATTCGCCTATACAGAATAGAGGGCAATGTATTGTTCATTGCATGGAGGGAGATGGGACATGTCCTAATTGGTGTAACATCACTTCTAGAGGTTATATGCTTTTAGAAAATATATAGTTTATGATGTTTAATTTGTTTCTCTTAATAGTGCAGGCCAAAATGTATCAGCTGTTCACTTGATTCACCTATACAGAATAGAGGAGTATGTATTATGCATGGTATGGAGGAAGATGGGACATAAGTTGATTAATGCTATATTTCATGTACAGGGCATATGCTTTTAGAATATGTATAGTTTTGGCTGTTCTATGATTTTGGTAAAACCCTGACCCATGCATAGGCATGCATTTAAATTATTAATCTTAAACTATATTTATTAGTATAGCAAGCACCTTTTGCCAGACGTCACAACAATAGTCACCTCTTTGGAGGCTAGTTGCAGTTATCTGCACCTTTCTGTCGAATTTGGACATTATCATGTCCATCTTTAACTTTACAATTTTCCTTCATTCATTCACTTACATAAACATGCTGTGCTGTCTGATTACTGTTTTAGCCAAAATTGTGCAAAGTAAAGAGGCATCATACAGGCCCCTCTGATTGGACAGACAGTCTCTCAGTCAACCCCCGGGCAAGAGGTCAATTACTATAAGTCTTGGAAAATGATGGACTGATACTTGTGATGTACTGTATATGATTCAGTGAACTCTAAATCAGACCACCAAAAACACTTTCCTAGGCTTAATAATGCTTTTAAGTTAAAACTATGTGTTTGTACAACTTTAACATTGTGGAACACTTACATGCAAAAACACACTGGCTCTATTTAAAGACTCAACAACCATTTCCAGTTGGCAACAAACCAGTCTGAAATAAGCCTGAGAAATGTACTAACTCTTTGAAAATAAAAGAATGTTCCTCAACAATGCAATATTCTAAAATTCCATGTTAAGTTAGATGGGGTCAGATATTCTTTAGAATGCTTATTCTACAACATTCTAATTACAGTTTTGTCAGTATTTGCTGAAGGATAATGCATAAAACAACCCTCATTTTAACATATTTCCACCAACTGGATTTTCATGGACTTTTACTATGGTGTTTAGATCATCAATTGAAATATAAAAATGTGAAAATAAATTCTGTTGCAATTAGTTTTGGGTCAGACCTCAGTTTGCCTGGACTAATAGATTATGTTATTTTAACCCAACATGAGGTCGGTCCAATAGTGACCCAGGTACCTGGGCTAGGAATAACCCAATTTGGGTTGTTTCCAACCCAGCATTTTTAAGAGTGCATAGTAAGTGTAACAGTTCATCAATTCAAGACAAAAAGGTGACTTGTCACTTGTACAGTGTCAATGGGTTCATCAACAGCATCTGTTATTTACAGTTCACAGAAAGGTTCCAGCCCCAATGAAGAGATTAAATAAAAAGGAATTAAGAAACATTTTAGAAACTGCTAAGATCAGCCCCGTTCATTGCAATCAGTAAAGAATCAGGGAGTCTCTTCACAGGCTCAGTGAGACAGAGGTTACCTTCATGCAGTTGGTTCTATGATTTCGACAACTGGTGCATGTCATTTTGTATGTTCCCACCTTGCTAAAATTGCTTGGATACACTTTGGCTGAGAACAAAAGTGCTTCAGACAGCAGGTGGCAAATAAGATGGCATAGTGAAACTGGGTAAACTCCATAAAAGAGGACTGAGTCAACCAGACGATGGGAAAATGGGACACAGAGTGGCGAATGCAGGTGATGAAGGTGGAGCACATAAATCAAACATTCAGTCACAGTGTAGCAGATGCCCTGATGGGTATTCCAGAAAGCAGGTTTACTGGCTTAACTGGGTATGTAAACCCAGAGTAAACGGTAAACCTGGGATTTCAGTTCCAGAAAGCTCAAAAATGATCAGGCAATGTAAGTAACTATGGTAACATAGGCTCTGAACTTAACCTGGTAGGGGTAGGTTTTGTTCAGGTTATGTTCGGTTATTTCAGTGCATGTTCAACCAGGCCGCTATTTTTACACTTGTCACACAATGACGTTTCATTTTGAAGAAGGGCCGATTGACAAAGAAGCACAAAATCATGTAATATTTATCCGTGGAATTAGCCGTGAGAGGGCGATATAAGACCACGACATCACATGATAGCCCATCCTTTCTTTTCCAAACGAGTTTTTCAAGCGCGCTATAGTTTTTCCGCTGAATCCTAAATTGGGCTAGGCTACTTGAAAAGCATTCTCTACTCCATCCCTACATTAGGCTATGCATGGATTAGAATAGAATAAAATAAATCTTAGCTAGCCAACACCATAGACATTTGCCTTTGGCTCACCAGACATCGGATGGACAAAAAACATCTCAGGCACACTGAAGATATAATTACAGTGCAGTAGGCTACAAAAAAGGGAAAACATAGAAAATGAATAAATAAGTTTAAATATAGACTAGGCCTACACAACAGCTCAGCCAGGTATGCGTGTTGTCACTAGTTTGGTTAAGAATGCCGATGGCATTTGGGATAAAATAGTTTTTCAATAGGCTACACTTTTTGCCTCTCTCCAAATACTTGAAATTATGTGCATCGATGATCGCTCTCCGACAGGGAATTTAGTAGGCCTATTGCAGACGCAGAGCATATCGGCAAGCTGTCGGTCGGTGCGTAAAGTTTGCCTTGCGCTAAAGCAGTTCCTGCGCAACTTCATTCGTTTTCCTGGACACAAACCCACGAGGATCATTAGAGTGTAATTTCACCAACTGACAGGTCAGCATCACTTATTAAATTTTTGCACCGAAATGTGTCCAATGGCTACCCATGCCTTCCGACATTCTTCACCCTTCCGATGACGGAGGTGAATGTGTGTGTGTGTGTGTGTGTAAACATCTTGTAGATGACTCAGAAATGACATCGGAAGACGAAGGAGTGAATAGTGGCAAGAGGCAAGCCGAAGGCTGCTGACAAGGGCCCGACGCTATTGTAAAGCAATTTACAAAAGATTCACGGAACAAAAATGCTTATGTGGTACATGAAAATTTAGCTAAAAATGTGGAGAATGCAATGCAATCGGGCATTTTGGACGATAGGCTATATGGCACACAGAGTAGGCAACAGTCCGATGTGCGTTTTATTTGGAGACTGTTTTGCGAGACAGAGACTGAGTTTGCTGCTGATATTCTGGGGATAGGCTACAACATAGCCAATGTTGGACTTTAGCCTTTTGATATATTTGCTGCATTGGATCAGTCTTTCCAGAAAGAACAGGCAAGAGCTTTCTAGCCTCACGTCAGCAGCGCCGCATCCCATATACATTAAAACACAGCGGATGGCGGGCGGGTGCGGTTTTGAAAATTGGTCAAAAAACTTTGCTGATGGATGGATTAAGTTTTGCTATGCAAAACTTTCTTCATGTGTGGCCCTATTACATACATACATAGTATGTATGTTACTGAACTGACAGAAAGTCATGAAAAAAAGTAGAATGAAATGATGTGTATTCTCTATGCTTTAAGTAGACCGAATTGGCAGCATGGTTGGAAAGTTGTGGAAAAGGAGGGACTAATTACAATTCAGTAGATTATAATTGATTCATGACCTGTTGTTAAGCCACAACCATCTTTTTAGGGTGGCATAATTTAATGAAGGATTGTGTGACATATGATTCAGTGACCTCTAAATCTGATTAAACACACAAAAAAAAAACTTTCCTAGGCCATCTTTGATGCCATTTTTAAAATGGCAAGTCTTTGAAAATGATGAACTGATACTTAAGTCTGACATATATGAATCAGTGACCTCTAAATCTGATTGAACACGAAAAACACTTTCCTAGGCTGAATAATGCGTCAGATATAGCCAATATTAGCTTCTGGTGGCCATCTTGGACGCCATCTTGAAAATTATAAGTCTTTTTAAATGATGAACTGATACTTTAGTGAGATATGATTCAGTGACCGCTAAATCTGATTAAACATGAAAAACACTTTCCTAGGCTGAATAATGCTTCAGATATAGCCAAAATTAGCTTCTGGTGGCCATCTTGGACGCCATCTTCAAAATGACAAGTCTTTGAAAATGATGAACTGATACTTTAGTCTGACATGTATGAATCAGTGACCTCTAAATCTGATTAAACACGAAAAACACTTTCCAAGGCTGAATAATGCTTCAGATATCCCAAATTAGCTTCTGGTGGCAATCTTGGACGTCATCTTGAAAATGACCCTTTTGCTGGGGTCAGATTTTACTAGATTAGATTTAATATGTTATTAAGTACATCTAAAAGTAATCATAATCAGTTGAAAAAACTTTTGTATCAATTTTTTTGAGGTTAGGTGTTTTTTTGTCATATATTGACCCGCCTACTGGCTTGAGCTTCAGAAGAGTGGAGACCAGACGTCAAAGCCAGTCTCAGAGTAAGGGCTTACTTTCAGAAGTAACCTGTTTGCCTTTTGTGGAACGTTGAACTTTGTGATTTTGTTGAAGTGGAACGTAGTTGTAGTGATTGTGCTGCTGGAAGATACGACGGCTGGAACAGGAAAGAGGGCCTGAAGAATTGTGAACAAAATCTACCAAAACAACCAAGAGGGCTGGGTGACAAGGTCAGTGGCAGGGACCCAACTCTCCACTAACGTTGTCCTGTGTGTCTCTCTCTCTCTCCTTTATCTCAGAAGCCGATATGAGTCCTCTGACTGCCTCGATCCAACCTGAAGATCTGAGTTGACCTCTGCTCCCCATCCCCTTTCCCCACACATTATAAATAAATTAGACATTATAAATAAAGTTTGTTTCACTGCAACCTCTGCATCTGACTGCTTTGCTCCAATTGGTTGATCCACTATTCTGTCTCGCACGGCCAGGCGGCCACAGTACATCTGTTCCTGTCTCTAGCACAAGCAATACTTTAAACCCTATGCACAGGATTAAGTTGTTGTGGATGGTCATCTACTTGATGGTTTGTGGCACCAACAAACAATTACATGACTGACAACAACAGTATAGACAGTATTTTTATTGCCAATTTCAGTAAGGCTTTATATGTGATCTCTTTAAGAATATGTTGACTATGACATTCTGGGAACAAACTTCCGGTAATAGACCTCTGAAGTTTGCCTACAAAAAGTACCCAAAGCTGCCAGCTTTGCCCATATAAGGATATCTGGGAGACTGGGTGGTACCCTTAAAGTACAGATTAATACCTTTTTAGGGTATATACAGATACACTTCAGTCATTGCAGGTACACAAGTGTACCTTGATGGGTACCGACTTAAGTACACACTGGTACTGGCATTTCTTAGAGTTAACAACACTAGGTTGAGAGATGCAAGTAAGCAGATCATTATCGTTAGCCTTCTTTTCTTGACACTAAAACTGCAGGACGAACATGTTATACTGTAGGGTGGTCTCTGCAGAAGTGAGTGTGGCATCTGGCTCAAATACAAAATTGCAAAGTCGGCCAGAATTTGCGGGGATTGGTTGAATTTGCGTTAATTGTTGCGATCACAACATTGTGAATTCCTGGAGGACTGGTTGATGGGTATGTCAGATTTGTACGTCTCAATCTGTCCATTTATTTTCCACAAAAAACTCACCAGAAGATTTAATTTAAGGGGCCCAGTGGCTCATAATCCGTCCATGCCTACAAATAAAGTACTTAGATTTTTTTGTAATACTTTTCGGATTATTTTTCATAAGAATAAAGATAGGTCTTACTACCCTTAGCTGCCCTCAATTAAAAAAAAATAAAATAAAATAAATACTTGCAACCATTTTTGCAATTTTCAGTTCCTCCTGCAATTTCTTTGCAGCAAACTCTTAAAAATACTCTTTAAAATAATTTCAATCACAATTTTTTAGAAAAGTTGCTGCAAAATCATAACCTGACAATAGCCAGATGAATTTCGCTCCGCCTAGCTCCACTCATCCAACTGGAACCGATCCATTGAAGTGTTGCTTCAGAAGGCTGGGCCTAATCAAAAAATGCTTGCATATGATTGAATAAGCCACTTGTCCGTCATCTATTGACGTGCTACTTCAACCACTCACATCGAAGCCAACCCGTGACGCTGATAACAGTCTCACAGTCGCTTCTACGCTATGTCACATCTATGAAACTCCCGCCCTGCGTCCTGATTGGCTGAACCATAAAGTCGGATGCAGAAATCACTCTCAATGGAAGAGGTCCCAGATGGATGTGAGTGAAGCTAGGCGGAGCTAAGCGGAACGACATTCATCTGGTTATTGTCAGGTTAGCAAAATCAGGCATTTTAGGTTGAAACATTCTCAAAAATGGCTTGCGGAATTCTGGAGGGACAAGGCATCTTCCTGTGAAAAAAGATGCCGATTACAAAGCATGATTATCACACATAGTGTGACCTGTGTGGGACTATTCAGACATCAGGGGTGGAGAACGTAGTAGTGACTTCACACAGAGGCCCCCTGAGCCCTGACCTTACCGAACATAAAGGTGTAAAGCATTCCCATGTACAGTTAGGTAATCCAGTTTTTAATGGGCAGAAATGTTCTACATGTCTCCAACTTTGCACTTTAAGTTTCACAATGGGTTAAAATTATTCAATACATGATTTCATAACAGGCCAAACACAAAATAAATGTTAGAAATATCACCTAGATATCTAATATTAAAATCAGAGGATACACAGCTGACTAATAGTTTGTCAAAAGTAGCCTTAATGATCACAAAATGCATGTATGTAAGCTATGAGTTTCTTAAAGGAGAATTCCGGTGTGATATTGACCTAAAGTGTATTGAAACATGATACCGAGTGTGAACGTATGTCTCATAGCCCATCTCGGCTTGTCCCCTGCACTCCAAAATCTGGCGCTAGTTAGCCGATGCTACCAACAGCTTTTTCAATAGTGGTGCAGTATCTTCACAAAGTTTAGCGTTTGCAGCCATCTTGAATTTAGTCACGATAAGTCGAGCAACGAGTAAGAATGAACAGGTATGATAAGGGATCACATTCCAAAAATAATTCAGTGAAAATGCATGGATTCCAGTTTCTTCCAGTAGCAGCAACTGGAATCTATGATCTATCTATCATTCTTACTCGTTGCTCGACTTATCGTGACTAAATTCAAGATGGCTGCAAACGCTAAACTTCGTGAAGATACTGTCTGTATAAATCGTCTTGTAAGTAAACTACCAGTGCTTTTTCAAAGTTCTCAATGTCTCGTTTTAAATGTCAGGGCCCTCAGAAGTCCACCAATGAAGTGTGGAGATACATTGAGCCTCGTAAATGAGTGTAAAACAGTGATTTATTTGCATGGCTAGCCTGATGGCGAAGCACCACTATTGAAAAAGCTGTTGGTAGCATCGGCTAACTAGCGCCAGATTTTGGAGTGCAGGGGACAAGCCGAGATGGGCTATGAGACATACGTTCACACTCGGTATCATGTTTCAATACACTTTAGGTCAATATCACACCGGAATTCTCCTTTAAAGCAGCGCTGTATGATCACAAAATACATATGTAGGCTATATGTACTGTAAGCTGCTCTGTGCTTAAATGGTTCAAAACATGATTTTATAACAGACAAAATAGAAAATAAATATATAACCTAGATGTCTGTAAATATTAAAATCAGATGATTTACAGTTTTGTTACATATGTCATGCTTCATGTTTTTGTAATGTTTCATACAGAGATGCAGGTCTACTGCTGAGAATAGGCTAAAAACAACAGTGGTCATTTTTATGTAACCTACTGTATAGTTTAACTTTGGCCTTGGTGCCCTGACGTGTGGCCTTTGTGCCCCCTGCCAAATATGCCCAACAGAAGGTCAAGTGGCCTTGCCCCTAAAATTATGTAATTCCAAGCCTTGTGAGAAGATGTGACATCTTTATTTTTAAAAAGCCAATCCATGTGTACACAGGTCATGTAAAAAATATTTTTTGAAGTCAATCCATGTCAAACAAATCTTTGTAGATCTGTAGACCATGTACATGACCTGTATACACATGGATTGGATTTGATTGCCTTTAATAAAATTGACTTCTTAAAAAAAAAAATCTTAAACTGACTGCATTACGTGATTATTTCTGACATTCTGATACGTTTTTAACCATGACGTATGCACAATTCCGGTTTGAAAACATATCAGAATCTCATAAAATAATCACGTTATGCAGTCAGCTTAAGACGGCTGCAGGCAGCTACATGAAGTCGAATCGCCCTATTGATTGGCTTTAACCCTAGCAACCACCATAGCAACTGTGTTATTTAGCATAGCAACCACCAGTACCCTAGCAACCATTTTAATTTACATAGCAACAACCTAGCAACCACCGCTATAATATCAACCTAGCAACGCCCTAGAAACCATCCTAATTACCCTAGCAACACCCTAGCAACCATACTAATTACCCTAGCAACCACCACTATAATTCGTAATTCGACCCTATCAACTACCATTGCAACAAGCATGAATACTCTAGCAACCAACATAGCAACCTCGTTTTTTAAGCATTTTGGCTTTTTGGATGTTTTGTTAATGCAGATAACTTTTGATCTGTGTGCTCGATTTTCAAAAATGAGGTACCGTTGAAATCTTTTTGTCAAACTGCACTTGATCGAACTCACTCTTGCAGTTCCTCGGAATAGCAATTCTAGTTTACTTTTGTTCTCTTGTGTCAACCTCTAATCATTGTGTGGATGACCTATGAGCTTCATTTTTTCATATTAGTCTCCAAGCAATATTTACTCGAGACTCAAATTCCCTTAAAACATTAATTTTCATTTTGATCGTGATTCACTAATGGCAACGTGTCATCTGTTTCCCCCCTCATCTGTGTTTCTCCTCTTAACTTCTCTTGCTCTCCTACGTTTTTTTATCAGTGATTGCTGTCATGGCTGCTACTGTAAATACTAACCCAAGTACTCCTACTGCCACTCCTATAGGTGCTCCCACTACCGTGACAACTCCCACAGATACTCCCCCTCCTACCATTCCCACAGTCAATACATTTTGTTTCTTTTTAGCTTCCGCTCTCTTTTTCCTCTCCTCTTCTGCAATCTTTTCAGCTTTCTCTCTCTTTTTCCTCTCCTCTTCTGCAATCTTTTCAGCTTTCTCTCTCTTTTTCCTCTCTTTTTCAATCTTTTCAGCTTCCTCTCTCTTTTTCCCCTCCTCTTCTGCAATCTTTTCAGCTTCCTCTCTCTTTTTCCTCTCCTCTTCTGCAATCTTTTCAGCTTTCTCTCTCTTTTTCCTCTCGTTTTTAATCTTTTCAGCTTCCTCTCTCTTTTTCCTCTCCTCTTCTGCAATCTTTTCAGCTTTCTCTCTCTTTTTCCTCTCCTCTTCTGCAATCTTTTCAGCTTTCACTCTCATTTTCTTTTCCTCTTCCCTGATCTTGTCCTCATACTCCTTTCTTTTTCTCTCCTCCTCCTGTCTCTTCCTCTCCTCCTCTTCTCTAATCTTTTCCTGAGTCTCCTGGTACATCTGGTTTGTGTAGTATTCTCCTCCATTCTTCTCCACCATGGATTCAATCTTCTCCAGCAGCTTGTTCACTTGAGTCTGGTCTTCTTTTTCTTTATTACTGAAGACATGATATCCACCACCACATCTTTTGATGATATCTTGAATCTCAGAATACTTTACAGCATCTTCCAATAGCATCCCATTCAGCTGATCAGCGTGAGTGAACAGCACCATGGTGAACTGTGCCGCTCTCTCACCAAAGTTCTCCTGAATCCACTTCACTGCGTTTCTCTCCTCCTCTGTGAATCTCACCCCTAATCTGATCACCAGCAGGAATACATGGGGCCCAGGACAAGATGACTCAACACATTTCTCTATCTCACTCTTCAGCTCATCTCCTGTCTTTCTTGTATCAAACAATCCTGGGATATCGACCACTGTAATCTGTCTACTGGCTACCTCTCCAAAATGTGTTTTGCATTCATTAGTAACAGATCCAAAACCAGCATTTTCTTCAAAGACCTTTAGTCCCATGATGGTGTTTCCTGAGGCACTCTTTCCTGCTCCAGTTTTACCCAGTAGAACAATCCTCAGGTCTGAAAAGCAATTAAAAACAGTGTAAATTCCTCAATTACTCTCTCTATGAAAACTGTGTAAATTCCTCAATTACTGAATCTATGAATCAGAATGTGTAATTCATTAACAAATCGACATAACAATGTAAGAGAAGGACATTGTTTTGCTTTATTTTCTAAATGTATTCCATACTTGATGAAATTAACATAAATATATATTTCATTTTCGTTTCCATTCTTATCTTTCCTCTGTAAGTGACTTGGTGGCTATACTGTTCCAACTTCCTGTTTGATATGGTGGGTTTTATATAGCCAATGTCAATGCCTCCGACAAACTCACCAAACGAGAAAACTACCTCAAAACCTTGTTGCACATTATGCACACCGTTCCGACCAAATATGTTATTCAATCAGGAAATCAGAGTGAAACCAAAGATTCTATAGTTAACTAAGATGAATCACAAGATGATTCACCAATGGAATGAAATGGTACTAGTTCCGGACTCCTAAATAGGCGTGTCAAAACATAAACTTTTCTCTGAATAAGCAATAATAACATATAAATATAATATTGTATACTACTTTACAGTCATTGTTTGTGTGTGATGCCAATAAAACACTCTTTTGGACACGGAATGAATAATTTAATTTTGCCCCGTTAACGAGCTAGCTAGCTAGCTAGCTAACATTAGCACAGTAAACGGAAAGTGAATGGGAATGTTCGGAATTTGTTTAGTTGGAAAATACAATGTCAATGTCGGAATGTTAGGGAGACATGTGGCTTGTAGAAAATGGGTTCAAAACTTACATTGCTGAATGTAGGGCTAAGGGATTGGTCATATTCCGAGAAAATATTCATTTCTCCCATAGGAATACATAGACACTGGGCCTCCCGCTAGACTCCTAAATGGGCGTGACAGCTTCGAACCCCATGTCACACCGTGCCAGAATTTACCCTCTTATGAATCGTCTCACTTTATCAACTGTCTCTGGTGAAACGGTGCAAAATGTTTTGATTTTTACCTAGACCCAGGTACACTCAAAACAATAATCAAGCCAACAACTTAGACTTTATGTAATGACTTTATGTAATTTAATTACATGACGATTTTCCATGTATTTATATTACGTAAGTTTAATGTAAAGGGTCAAGTTTAATGGTATGTTTTTCTATCATGTTGAGTAAATGTGAATTAATCAAATAAAATCACAATTGATTACGTTAAAGGAGAATTCCAAAAGGCATTCTTTAGAAATGTAAAAGAGTTGACCAAAAGACGGGGCTTACACTACAAACAGGTAATTGTTTACCTTAGGCTATGGAATGACTTTGGAAACAAATACATTTTTCAATGAATATTATTCAAATAATAATTAGGCAAACATTATGTCACAAGAAATTTCTCTTCTAAATTGGATGCATCCAAATGTAGTAGGTTTAACTCTATTAGAGTCAATAATAGTTAACACTGTCATTTTAATTCTTGGAATTTTACTGTGTATGCCTACCAAATCTGCCTCTTGGATGCTAGTTCAGTTAGTCACAGAAAGTGGAATGTCTATGGGGTCCGCTCAATTGTCCATGCATATTAGGGGTTTGTTTTTACTGTCAAATTCTGAAACATCTTATGGAAATCAGTGCATACCACCACCTACTGTGCTGGAGTGTCACACACATAACTACCTTAGATGATTTAGTCAAATAAAGTTTACCTGATTTGTACAGATTCAGTTGACACTGAGCACACTGTCAGTTAGCATGGCGCCACCTGCGCTGCGATTTAAAACCATACTCCTTAAAACCGAGGTTTTGGAGTTTAACACGCAGCTGAGCATGAAGTTGAACGTGAGTGTAATGACTCACACAGGATTAGCTGATTCCAAGTTAAACTCGGGTTAAACCAGAACTATACTCTGATTTTGAGTTTTAACCCACCAGATGCATGGTGGACGCATTTAAGGATCTTGGGGGATATGTTTTTATGATTGTGTTGGGGGGATATGTTTTTATGATTTATGACTGCACTCACATTCCACCATGGCACCGTGCGTAATCCAGCCTTTACGGATCAACGTAAGGCTACAGTACATCCCCTGATATTTGGTCTGCCTAAACATAACAAATATACACTAGGCAAAATGCATTTGTGCGGTGTAGGCAGATAATTAATATCACAACTGACTTTAACGCCTGTGGAACATTTTGATGTGTCAAATAGTGGAGAAGACGTTTTTCAGTAATATTAGTAAGTAATAACATTATTTTTATAATATTAACATTTCTATTACAGCTCTATAAACTCTCAAATGGTTTGCGATAACAACATGCACATTCGCAATGTAACCTAGTAGCGAGATGGACCGGCAGTGTGCATGATGCACGCATTTTCAACAGCAGTCTACGAACCACACCACAAAGCAACATAATAGTCCTCCACAATTTGGCAATCGACTGGGATGAGCCCCGTTTCCCTCAGCCACAAGGCCTTGGAGGACTTTAATAGGCTACTTCTGGCCTGATGCTGCTGATCTAGCAGCCAGGCAGTGCATTCGTCAAGCCAATATTGCTAACCATTTCCGTAGACTGCATAAATGGGACTTTACCTTTTATGTTTTGTATAACTACTATCTACTGTGAGTCCATTTATTTTACTGACAAATAATCTGTTTTTGTCTATTTTAGTTAGGCATTTGCCTATTTACGCAACTCCTGTTTTGTAGCCTTTATTGTAGGCTACTGCATCTGGTGTAATAAGACCAAATGTAGTAGACGTTGTGTATGTAGTAGCCTATGTGTCAGTTATAATGGAGCCTATATAATAATATAATATAGGTCTCATCCAACTATGGTTTAGTCTCTCCTAAAACCATGTCTGTTTTGAGATTAGACTAACACGTGAATACACCCTCTAGTGTGTTATGTGAATTTCCTTGAAGACACAGCAATTGAGATCAAGGTGAAACGCAGCAGCAGGTAAAACCACAGGTACATATGACACAGCATTGGAGCTTAAGACGTCACGTGAGTTCTTACGTCACTGGCGAGTTTAAAACTGTGTTAAACTCTAAAAAGTGACTAAGCTAGTGATAGAGCCCTACATGTTTATGTGTTTTGTATGAATAAACGTTTTACTTGATGCATTTCAGTTACATTTTACCTACACTGATTCTTAATGTTTACTGGGACCAAGAATGAATTTTTTTTATGTGTAAGGTGTATTTATGCTTGAGCCACTGCTAAGTGACCTAGCTGGTAGCATATAGCCTATAACCCTTAACACAACTACTATCAATTTGTGGTGCTCTTTTCTTTGGTGTGGTGTGCTGGGAGAAGGGCAGGGGCAGCAGGGCAGTTAAACACAAAATTATTTTGTGATCAAAACATCAAATGTGGTATAAAAACTCACAAAGGGGGTCTGATCAGATTTAGAATCATAGGCGCCTCGGATTTGGCCCATGGGAGCCATTGCAGACATTTTTATAAAAATAGCCGACAAATATGGGTTTCGTTTTGGCAAAAAAGGGATTGAAAGTACAGTCAAATATTTGCCCATAAATCTTTGTCATTCTTCACACACTCATAAACATTAAATATTATGTATATATTTAAATGATTAAAAATAACAAATGTATACTACAATTTGGCCCCCGCAATACCAAATAGTAGGCCTACTGTATGTACATTCATGTAGTGATATCAGAATTTGTGTAGTCAGAATTAAAAATCATTCAAGAATTTACATTTAGCTGACTTTTATCCAAAGCTTTCAATTCAGAACTGAACAAGGGAATCAAAAGGTTATGTATCTTCAACCTCAAGTACAGTATGCAGCTAATAAGGAAATAGAATTGTTATTTAGACAAGGTGAACTTCTCCCAACTGTGGAATGTAGAAAGGGGCTACAAGGACGGGAATCCAAACACACTCAACAATTTACCATCTGTTGACATATGTCATTTTTTTTCTGTTAAGGATTGGCATAGAGGCAATAGGACTAGTTGCCGCTGTCAATGCCCTTTGCTCTGTGAACTTGCTCATCACTGAAATACTGTGAATCAGGGGCAGTCGTGGCCTACTGGTTAGCGCTTCAGACTTGTTACCGGAGGGTTGCCGGTTCGAACCCCGACCAGTAGGCACGGCTGAAGTGCCCTTGAGCAAGACACCTAACCCCTCACTGCTCCCCGAGCGCCGCTGTTGTTGCAGGCAGATCACTGCGCTGGGATTAGTGTGTGCTTCACCTCACTGTTTGTTCACTGTGTGTTTCACTAATTCACGGATTGGGTATACTTATGTATACAGCCTTAGTGTTGTACCTCCAATTCGGTTTATTGTCTGCACATATTTGTAGTTCTCAACAACTTCAGGATCAAAAGAGTATATATACTTATACTTACTTATAATCAGGGGTGGCCAAATTTTTACAATTCAAGGGTGTGGGCTGCACAATTTATATATATATATATATATATATATATATATATATATATATATATATATATATATATATATATATATATATGGTGCACTGTCACTTTAAGAGCATTTAAGAGCATGTTTAGTTCTCACTGATCTTTTGCCAGCTCCATGGTTAGTGCTGCCCCCTCTGACAGTTAATAAATGGTCAGTAGTGGGAACTACTGCTGCCTTCATGATTTCCTTTTTAAAGTTTTGTTATAAAAAGGAGATACCAATTATCAACAGTGACAGGCCAGCTGGGTCCGTGTATTATTCGTTCATTTGATATTCAATTGAGAATCCAAAATGAAAAAACGAAAAAAGGACTTGTTTTTTCATTATCTGTTTATGAATGTGATACAAACAAACAAATAATGCTTTGTTTTTCAGACTTTTGATTTCATGATCAGATCAAAAGTTTGATATTTATTTTTTCCGATTGCTCTGACCCGGAAATTATTTATTGACTTACATTGCCAGCTGCTGCTTCTGTTTTGCAGTGTTAAATCGGACTAGGCCTACCAGACAATAGATTGACCATATTGTAGGCCTACAACTGCAAAGCCTTATCATATGCATGTTACATTCATGACATGAAAAGTAGAACTTATTGAACAAAAATGGCCAATTACGCAGTCGTCTAAACATTTTAAACTTGCGCAAAATGGCATGAACCCAGCAACGGTGCGTCGCATAACTTAAAACATAAACTGAAGCAACAGCTTGGACAATCCTACTGCAAAGCCTTTCCTTCCATAGGCATGCAACGTCTATGACATAAAAAGTGGAATATGAACGCATTTCACACCTGACAATTAAACGGAGCTGCCGCCTGTTCGCGATTTGACTGTTTCTTGAGCTCTCAGAGCAGTGTTGACTTGCACGTCTTTTTTAGATGGTGAACGTAGGCCTAGTTGGACGGGCAAGACTGGCAAGTAGACGGGCCTAGGCCCGCCTATGGCTCGATTTGAATTATTAAGTGTGCTTGCAAGCACACTTATTGTTCTTCTTAAGTTTTATTTTTCCCGTCTCCCTAATTTTTTGTCAGCTCTAGCGCCTAGGCCCTTTGAGACAGAGACACCGTTCCAACTTTAAAACGTCCGGTCAGTACTGGTGTAATTTGCTCGCGAAGATGACGTCAGGTGGGCGTGTTGTTCGTCCGCCATATTGGATTGAACAGAAAGCGAAACTAAATTTTCACAGGTCACAAATTTGGTCCGAACGCCACGAAACTTGACGTACATTATCCTTGGACCAAGCCTCACAAAAGTTACCAGAAGGATTTTTGATTTTCGAAAGCGTTTGCCCGTCACAGCCAAACGAAATCGGCGGCGAAGCTCCAAAACAGGAAGTCGTCCATATCTCAGAATTAAATGTTGTTCAAGGTCTCATCTGTGATTCTGTTATGTTTTCGCTATCTTTCAGCAATGGAGTATTTGTATTTGGTGAAACTGATTGGTTATTGATCTTATCTCTAATTGTTTGATATACAATCATTATACTGACATACAATCATACTGTTGAAAATAACTGTTTTGTGAACTTTATTCAACATAGCCAGTGATTTAGGCAAAAGGTATGGTGTTAATTACAGTGAAATATACAATTACATCATTTTTCTCCATGTTCAATGACCTCTAAAGACAGTCCAACCACTCTCCAAAAATTAACATTTCAAACCCACAGAAACCACATAGGCCCCCTGACTAATAGTAACACGACTAAAGTAAAAAGTTGTTAGAAAAATAAAAAACTCAGTGAAGTACAAATACCTGAAAATGCTACAGCACTTAAGTATATGTACTTACAGTAGTTGCTTCTGTACTACTGTATATCCTCTATTTTTAATGATATCTAGGCAATATGTGTAACATTTATTTTGTATTTGGCATGTTATGAAATCATGTATTGAACAATGTTAACACATTGTGAAACTTAAAGCCCAAAGTTAGAGACATGCATGTAGAAATTTGCTGCAAACTCAAAACCAGATTACTCTGGAACAGATAACTGTACAGGGGACTGCTTTACACCTTTCTGTTCGGTAAGGTCTGCTGTTTATTCTGATATGTGGTTTGTCATGTGTTGAGTGAAGAGTTTGTAAAGTATTCAACTGTGATGAATGGGTAGGGAAATGGGCACAGAACTGTCCCCTGTAAAGCAGTCCCCTGTACAGTTAGCCGTTCCAGAGTAATCTAGTTTTGAATTTGCAGTAAATTTCGACATGCATGGATGTCTCCAAATTTGGGCTTTACGTTTTACAATGTGTTTAAATTGTTCCACATGATTTCATAACGGGCCAAATACAAAATAAATGTTACAAATATCGCCTATATTGGTAAATCATAGGACAGCTGACTAAGAGTTTGTGAAAGTAGCCTTAATGATCACAAAATGCTAAGCATGCATCTAGGCTATTTGAGTTAAATCTTAAAGCTGAGCTGTGCTTAAATTGTTCAATACATGATTTCATAACAGGCCAAATATAAAATAAATGTTATATATAGCCTAGATATCTGCAAATATTAGATGATCAGATGATTTACAGTTCTATGTAATATGTCATGTTTCATGTTTTTGTAATGTTTCATACAGTGATGCAGGTCTACTGCAGTGAATAGGCTAAATACAACTTTGATCATTTTTATAGCCTACTACTGTATAGTTAACTTTGGCCTTGGTGCCCTGACATGTGGCCTTTGTGCCCACCACCAAATATGCCCAACTGAAGGCCAAGTGGCCTTGCCCCCAGAATGGTGAAATTCCAAGCCTGGTTAGGTGCCTACTGGTCGTAGTTCGAACCGGCAACCCTCCGGTAACAAGTCCCAAGCGCTAACCAGTAGGCCACGGCTGCCCAACAGGCAGAACAGGCAAGATGGGGGTGGGGTTGTGTAAAATGTATTTTACATGTGAAATCTATGAACTAATCATGTTTTGGTACTTGTTTGTCTAGCAGATATCAGTGAGAATTGAGTGTGCATAATGCAATTCAGAGAGACAGAATCATATATGCCTTTCACCTTTTATTTTTAGCCAGCAGCCAGACCAGCAAATACCCTGACTTTGGTGAATTACTGAAGCTAAGCAGGCTTAGTTAGTACTTGGATAAGAAACCTCCTTGGAAGAGTAGGTTCCTGCTGGAAGTGGTGTTGGTGGCTGGCCAGTAGGTGGCACTCTTCCACCAAACAAATATCAATCCCAATTCCCTATTGCAGTGACAGGGACACTGTACTGCAGGAGATGTTTTCCTTTGCATGAATGTTAAATTGATGGTTATAGATCCCATGGCACTTATCGCAAAGAGTAGGTGGTTCCCTGATTTGCTTTATTTATGTACACATACATAAAGACACACACACATGCACACACACACACACACACACACACATAAAAACACACAAACACAAAGACACATAAACACACACACACACTACACATGCGCACACACATACATGCACACCCATGACACGCACACAAACACATAAACACACATACACACACACACACACACACCCTTACACACATGCACCCACACATACAAACACACCTACATACACAAACACACACAAAACACACACAAAACACATATACATAGAAACAACCACACACTCTGCACACACTCAATTAGAAACACAAAAAAGGAACCAAGTAGGAAATGAACACAATTTGACAAGCGTGACTTATTTTTGTGAAAAAAAATGTGCTGGACTGGGCGGCAGTCATATTGTGTACCGCTCTGCGGTACATCTAGTTTGTTATTTTATTTCTTATAAATTATTAGTCGGCTATTCCACGTGACAGAACAACTCTATATCTGTTAGGGATGTCACACATGAAACAATGCTGCAGAAACACGAAAAAATGACTTTGATATGAGTAGGCTATCATATGAGTTCCTGTTGATATGTAGCCTAGTGCACGATGGAAATAATTTAAAGGAATCTAGTAGCAGTCTTGTACTGTAAATAGTGACCCTGCATAATTCCTAGCCTAGTTGTTGCAAAATGTGACTGTGACTTGTCTGTGACTCAACAACTCTACCACTTGTCTTTAGATGTGAGAGGATCTGAGACTGTAGTCTTTCGAAAATCTTTTCCAAATCTTTGCAAAGTCTTTCAGTGTAAGGAGGGCATAAGCTGTTAGGTGCTTAGGTGCTGCTTTTAGGGCTAAAATGCTTTGTGAATTACTCTTAGTTCAAACAAATAGGACTCCTAATGTTACGATTTATACGTCCATTATTTTAGGAGTTTCCTAAATTTGCCAGTTAGGAGCTACTGTTAGCTTTAAAATTATTTGTGAATACGGCCCCTATATATTGTAGGTCTGAACTGAGTAAAAGGTGCACTGGATAGAATGAAATACCACCAAAAAGAGAAAAAAAATAACACCGAATTGAGGAAAGTTGACTCTAGAAAAACACCTCTATCAAAAGAGTAACTTTTACTCTTTTGAGAGAGGGACCAAATGTTATCTGGCAAAGTAAATTTTTACTCAATTTGAGTACATTTACTCAGGCAAATTTTCTTTGTACCTTATCATTGTACACTGTAAAAAGTTTCTGTAAATTTACACCCAGATTCCAACATTTTTTACCGGTTTGCTTTAAAAAACAGGACTTTCCAGTCATTGATAAGACAAATGTGTAAAATCAGGCTCCAACACTGTTATTTACCATGCCCGTCATGTTTATTCCGGAACACACGTACTTCCTGTTATCTGTTACCTTCGTTCTGGAAAGCTGTCTGCTGAGAGAAGAAGACGATACGTGGGAATCACCCAAACCCATATACTGCTAGATTACGTATCTACATTTTACATTCATACGCGATACACGAGCCTAATGCGATGTTTTTGTTTTCCATTGTAATTCTTCTGTACCATATTCCGTGTTCTTTGAAATCCGATTTTTCGAAATACTGCTAGATTACGTATCTACATTTTACATTTATACGTGATACACGAGCCTAATGCGATGTTTTTGTTTTCCATTGTAATTCTTCTGTACCATATTCCGTGTTCTTTGAAATCCGATTTTTCGAAATACTGCTAGATTACGTATCTACATTTTACATTTATACGTGATACACGAGCCTAATGCGAAGTTTTTGTTTTTCATGATAATTCTTCTGTACCTTATTCCCTGATCCTGAACTACGTTTATAGTCAGTCTACATTTTCCAACATTACTTGTTATTATCTTGCTTCATGTCCCTTCATTTTTCAGAAATGTGTGTTTTAACCTGACACATTCACTTTAAATAAAAAGACTGTTTAACCACAAATAAGCTACATTAAGTTAAATGACTTTTAATTGACCTTACTGTTAAGACTGTCAAGTAAGTGATGTGAAATTAAATATCTGGATTTTTATCTTTGACGTGAAATAAAGTGAATGTTTAATGAATTATGCTTTGTCTACTATTTCTGGCATATGCTTTAGTTTAGAGAGATAGGACTTTTCTTTCAAATTTCCAGCTTTGGTCCCATTGTGCTTGTATGAAAGAGCTAAGAAATTGGACCATTATTTTCTGTAATGTAAGGTTGGGGTCTCTAAAACCAGCTTTGTTGTGAAGGTGTTAACCAACTTTTATTTTTCAAGGGTACAATAGTAAAGACACCTTTTAAAATGTTGATTTGAGAGTGGATGAACTCAATATATGGCACTTGTTTCCTGTAATTGTAACAAATTAAAGACCTGTTACTAACTAACAGGAAGATCCCATATTTTTCTTGTTGCCTAACATGAAAATGTTATATACTTAACAGGAATTTAATGTTATGGTAGTCTGCCGTTAAACAACGGGAAGCTCCTGGAAATCCTGCCAGTTGTTTCCTGTTAGTTTACAGGAATTTAATGTTGTTATTTTACATTAACATAGTGTTAAACCAGGCCACCGTTAAATAACAGTAACTTCCTGGAAACTCTGCTGCCAGTTGATTCCTGTTTTTTTACGGGAAATTTTCTTACAGTGTACTCACTGTGATATGATCCGTGTCCTGCCTGCATTCTCCTTTTATTCTGTAATCTCCAACACAGAACTCCAACAGAAGTCTATAAAGGAAAACAATGCGGAATGTGCCCAGTTCTACCAAAAAATAAAACCTGTAAAATATGTCCACTATTCGGATCTAGCAATCGACAAGTCATACTTACATGGACGTAGTTGCTATTAGAAGATAGTTCTTTTGAGTATCGCAAAGCCAACTTTTTATATGTGTGTCTTGTTTGACCCAAGACACTATGTAAGCACTTTGTGTCTGCACCTAGGTTTGCAGCTCATCATATAATCTGATGCCCTTTGCATCTGTCTTAAACTAATTGACGTCTTTAAACACTAAACATATCGGTGTCAAATGTTGAGTTACTCCAGACTAGATTTTTTGAAGCGAATCACTCCTATGATGTATTTCTATTGTCTAACCAAAGTAAAGTACTGTTTCTAAGTTAACTAATGGTCAAATCAACCAAAAATCCTATAGGCTATGTGTTGCACCTTCAAGTCTGTCTGTGACGGAATAGAATAGCCTATAAATGATAGCTAAGGAGCCAGAAGAAACACACATGAATAGGTATAAAAACGGTGCTTTCAACGCGACAAAACACAACACTTTTGAAGAATCGATACTTAGCGTGTAGCCAACTTGATAAGGAAAAAAAATAGACCATTCATTTAAAATGGATTTTACGCGTCGCGAAAGGAATGCTTCAGTTAGGCGCCTGGTGTAGCTCATACCTAACTTTAAATACAATGGTTACACATTTCCCATGCAATTTTCTTACCTTCTTCCTCAAATTATGTGGTTCAGTCTGGCTGTGGGCTAACTGTGTTCCGTTGAAACACCCATAAAGGCGGAGTGAGGGATCCCGTCATATTAACCCTTCTTCTTCTGTCAGGTTTTATAGTCCAGGCAAAATAGCGTTTTACGACAGACTAATTGTAAAATATTTTTTTGCAGCTTAAATCATTTCTATGAGGTGTCCAGAACAACATACTGTAACGTCGGCGCACAAGACATTGCGTAGCGTTCTGCCACGCAGGGCATGCTGGGATACGAGAGCGAACATTTGGGGGGTTTACGTCTTTATATCTCCTAAGTTATAAGTGTAAAGTTAGCGTCTTTATTGTAACATGTTCCCCTTTTAGTTCTCCCTCGTGTGTGATCCTTTTTGTGTGGGGGGCTGCGTCCTCCACTGTATGTGTAGTGTGTGTAGTGTAGTTTAATATGCAAATGAGCTATAGGCTACACTTCTCGAATAGGCCTATGCCCAAAATACACTCAAATAGGCTTAATTGTTTCCTTTACCCTTACCACAATAACACTTTACATAGTAAAAGTATATGAAAAGTAACTGTTTTTGTATCAAAAGTCTCTTTTGAAACTTTGAAACATGGCTCACTTATTATGACCACCGCTAGCGAAACGGTCATATATTTGGTGGGTATGTAGCCCCACTAGACTTTTACGAAAAAAATTCATTTCGTCCCCGGGGGCCATTCCCTGTTATTAATAAATAAATACATAAATACATAAATAAATAAATAAATAAACAATTAAAAAAATTATAATAAAATATAACATTATGCTGATACCTTTTGCTTTTCCCAAATACAATGTAGCCTACAAGTGTAAGTGACCTTTCATCAATCCAGTTGCAATGGATGAACTGTGATGAACTGCCCTACTTGTTTAAAGATTTTAAAGGTTTTATAACAATGCTACAACTTCTTTGGCTATTCTACAATCTATTCACCTTTTCAGCGCCAGTAGGCTACTTTCTGTGCAGCCGCACACACAGGCATGCCTTACAAGCATACACAAAAGTTTCAAGAGTGGAGGATGGAGTAAAAGATGGAGACAAATTGATTAGTGTGATTTATTTTCGCGGAAAGGATGTACAGGACTGAGCGGCGGTCATATTTTGTACCGTTATTTTTCTATGTCTGAATATTGGGGGGGGGGGGGGGGGGGGGGGGGGCATTTTGGTCACGTCTGAATAGCCTATGGTGACTACGGCCCTGCGAGAAACCACCCCTAGCTGTTTCACTAAAATTACTAAAGTGTTCCTCCCTGTTTTACTTTGACAAAACCACTAATGTTTTACTTCTGTTTTTTGAAAAAGCCCTGCTTTCCTACAACGCACATTACACAATGTTAGCACTAAAAATCTGAGGTATGAATATATGGTTTAAGGCATTGGTTCCCACAGGTTTTTATTTGGGTCGCCAGCACAATTTATGTTGTGTAATAGGCCTACCATTTAGCCAGGAAAGCAAACAGTTTTCTATTAGGATATAGTTTGTTAACTACAATCACGGCCCTACAGTATGTGCAATACTGCGTACGCGTCACAGAGGGGACAGCTTGGACACTCACAAAATGAAACATTTCTGTGGGGTGCCTGCCATGGACCTCGCAGTTGCAAAATGCAAGGGACATGAATCAGCCTTTTTGAACAAACATTAACACCATCTCTTCAGCTTTACCGATTAAAATTTAGTTACCGTGCTGTCAACTAAAACAGACAACCGTATACCGGACATGGCTATTCAATTTGCGTCATAGGCTGTAGATATTTTCAATTGTAGATGCACTCTTTAAAGGTAACAGCAACCTCCTCACAATTCTTAATAATTCGGATTTAAAACACACTACAGTGCATCATATTAGGCTACAGTACAATTTAAATTGACATTTTAAACGCTATTATTTCCTTTCGTTTTCCACCTTGTGAACTCTACTAGGCTAGCCTACAATAAAGGCGCATTATCTTTTGGCTATTGCGCAAAAGCCTCTATAGTTCCATTCTTACAATATAGGCTGTCACAACATACCATGACTGGCGTATCTTTTCGGTAGTCATTTCCAACTTTACACGCTGATGATGCTCAAAATGCAACAAGAAAAAGCTTAAGTTGTGTGTTTGTACAAAACTTTTTACAGCTCTGAAAATATTTAACATTGTTTCATGTGCAATTGAGATTGCAGAATTGTGGGAAACTGAGGAGTCAGTGCATCACCAATTCCTGGGGGGGGCATAGAAAACTTTGAGAACCTGTGGCCTAAAACAATATTGGTGGATGATTGTTTACTCTGAAGTGAATAGGTCGCGATGGTCTGCCATTTTTAAAAAGTGGGTCCCCAGAAAAAAAGTTTGGGAAAGGCATAATTCACCAACTGTTTAAATTGTTGATTCTCACAAAGAACAAGTACTCCTCTCCCCAGACTTCTTCCACACACACACACACACACACACACACACACACACACACGCACACATAGACTTCTTCTATACCCATACACACACACGCACACATAGACTTCTTCTATACCCATACACACACACACAGACTTCTTCTACACACACACACACACACACCCACACACACATGCAGACTTCTTCTTTACCCACAAACACACACACACACACACGCACACACACACACACACACACACACACACACACAGACTTCTTCTTTACCCACACACACACACACACAAAGAGAGAGAGAGAGAAAGAGAGAGAAAACCAAGGGCCAATGTTTTGATGCCAGCTGAAACCTGCCCCTCTCTCTCCCGCTCCCTCTCGTGAGCTCTCAAGGGAAGGTGCCTTCGCAATTTAAAGAGACTACTCAGCAATAATCACAGTTTATCTCCACAATTAATCTGCTGTTTCTTGTATATGTTCAGTGTCTGTTTTTTAATCTGCTGTTTCTTGTATATGTCCAGTGTCTTTTCTTTTTACAGTTTTTTCTGAAAAAAACAGTCTACATGTGGGGATATTGTCATGTCAGGCCTGGATACGTTACAGTTTTTTTCAATCGCTAACAAGCGCTTACCCATACTTCAGATACTTTTTCTAAACTCTTAACACAGACTCACACCTACAAAACACAACTGGCCTGTCATGGAATTTACCTCAACATATTAGACACAAGAACCACAACACGTAGCATTCATTGGTTTGCTCACAGACTCTTGGCGCCACGAGGAGAGAGTGCTAGTGAAAGGTTTGAAACCCCTCACCATCAGTCTCTGAACCTGCAGCCCAAAAAGCTATCTTTTATTGTACAGATGCACACAGAAAAACAGGATGCCAGACATCTATCTCCTTCAGCTTGATTTCCTCAAAACCCACGCACAGACGCACACAGAGGCGGGGGCCTCTTCCTGTGCGTCCCAACTCGAATTCTGTGTCCTTGAAACTCAGCATAATATTTTTGCTTACAGAGGTGATTTATATATCTGCTTACACAAGTGTTTTATACAATGATAATAATAAATATAGCTGCAAGCAGCAATGTGGGGGCCAAGCAGAGAGTTCAGCAGTCCAAATTTGTCATGCAACTCAATGCGGTTACATAAGCAGTCACAGCAAGTTCCATGCCAAACAACCCAAGATTGGCTGAGTTACAAGGTAATTTCCTGTTTGGCGGCTTCGCCACCAATTTCGATTGGCTGTTACGGGCGAATGCTTTTGTCAATCGTTGTAGAAAATTAAACACTGATAAGGCATGGTCTGAAGATGGTCTGAGCCAATTTTGGTGAAAATCAGATGAAATTTGTGACCTGTGAAAACTTGTACGTGTTTTTGATTAAATCCAATATGGCGGCCGAATCAATTACGATGACATCACAAGTTGGCTTGGGTCGGCCTAAGGACCTCCAACAGTATTAACAGACACCACTAGTGCATTTTAATTCTAAACACAACTGCAGCTACAGGCCAAAAGGCATGTTTCTTAATTACAGCGCCCCCTAGAGGTCAAAGGTCACCAGATTTCTTGAGCGTCCCCCTGATTGGGTCCTGAGTACATGTACTAAGATTGGTTATGACAGATGAATGGATTGCTGAGATATGAGCTCACTTCCTGTTTGGCGGCTTCGCCGCAAACTTCGATTGGCTGTTACGTGCGAACGGTTTTAGTTCCGAAGACAAAAAACAATGCATTAATGAGGCATGGTCTGAAGATCATGTGTGTCAAGTTTGGTGACGATCGGATAAAATTTGTGACCTGTGAAAAATTAGTTTCACTTTCACTAAAATCCAAAATGGCGGAAAATCCATCATGGCGGAAATTGACGTCTTAGGGTGCGTTGAACTCGGCTTGGTCCAAGGATTCCAACGATACCACAATTTTGACAATCGGGTCAACGGGTCAAAAGTTACGTGCGTGAACGCATGTCCAACTTTGGCCTGTTGGTGGCGCTAGAGGGTTCGACGGGGAGGCATGAAACTTGGTGAAATAAATTATTGGAGTGTCCCCAATCAGTGTGCCAATTTCACAACTTTTCACCAGACGGTTCTATGGGCTGCCATTGACTTCAATGACGGAAGCGTAATAATAAATATAGCTGCAAGCAGCAATGAGGGGGCCAAGCAGATAGTTCAGCAGGCCAGATTTGCCATGTAAGTCAATGCCGTTGCATCAGACATATAGCCTTGAGCAGTCAGAGCAAGTTCCATGCCAAACAACTCAAGATTGGCTGAGTTACAAGTTTTACATCAAAACATAACTGATTTTGTGGAGCTGAACCAGGGCTGAGTGTCGCCGCCCCCTCCCCCAGCCAGCCCACCGCCACAACCGCCCCTGCCCATCCCACCCGCCCCACTCTTGCACACACGCATTAGAATGAACTGGATGGAACTTGCTGTCATCAGTTTCTCATCAAAAAAAAAGATTGACTGAGATATGATCATACTTGCTGTGATTTAAACAAAGTGGTCAAAAATTAACGTCATTGGGTGTGTTGAACTCGGTTTGGCCCAAGGATTCCAATGATCTCATTTTGACATTCGGGTCAACGGGTCAAAAGTTACGTCTGTGAACACACGTCCAACTTTGGCCTGTTGGTGGCGCTACAGCGTTTGAGGTGCCGGCATGAAACTTGGTGAAATTAATTATTGGGCTGTCCGCAATCAGTGTGCAAAATTGTATAACTTTTTACCAGACGGTTCTATGGGCTGCCATTGACTTCCATTGCAAAATAATGCGCATCAGCAACTACTGGCCAAAATGCATTTTTGTCAATTACGGAGCCCCCTAGAGGTCAAATGTCACCAAATTTCTTGAGCGTCCTCCCGATGTGGTCTGAGGTACATGTACTAAGTTTGGTTTTGATACATGAAAGCAGAGGTGGGACCAAGTCACTGTTTGGCAAGTCACAAGTAAGTCCCAAGTCTTAGCAGTCAAGTCCAAGTCAAGTCCCAAGTAAATACAGAGAAGGGCAAGTCGAGTCCAAGTCCAAGTCACATCAAAGCCAAGTCGAGTCCAAGTCCAAGTCTCAATCTTTTTCAAGTCCTGAACAAGTCATCAGGTACTCTTCACTTAATAATGCCATTATTAGACTATCGATCATAATTTTAGCACTTTCATCTAATCCACAGTATTTTTTTTATAAATACAGATTAAAATATGTTAAATGTTTCTGTCTTGTAATCTTTTACGACATATGCATGTGCATACCTGTGTAATATACACATGTGCATACCTGAGTAATCTCTACAAAATGGATAGCTACATGACACTCAGCACAGCTGCAAATATATATAATGTTTTTCCAAATTGCGGAGCCCACTGTAAGGATGAGTAATAATTTGACTGATGGTATTTCACTGCGCTAGGCCACAGATTTGCCTGCAAACAATTTATTAGGCTGTCTGCCAGTGGTGACTCATAAGGGAAGCCAAGGTCAACACTTTTATATTATTTAAAAGATAATAATGACAGTAATTTTGTTTTAAAGTATTAATTTCTTAAGAAATACTAGACATTTGATGCTGTTTATCTAATTTGTAAATGGTGCACGGTCACTTAAGCCCATTGTGTGCCACTGTCCACACGTTCTCATAATGATCTTTTTTTTACCAGCTCCGTTCAAATATAGCCTATGGCTAGTCCACAAACTTGTTTGTGCCACATGTATAGCACAATTTTAACAATGATAAGCATGATATTAAGTTGGCACAAACAGCTTTCATTCCTTTGGAAAGAGAAGCATGTATGATGATGGTTGCTTGACATTTTCTGTTTGCAATTAAAAGTGAATTATGAGCCTGGTAGCCAGTAGCCACTTAGCTACAGTAGCTGAGTGGAATGCGTTTCAATCGGCATATCATGTGCTTCATGTAAATAAATTATTGAATACTTCAAGACTCACCAGTTCCATTACACAAGGCAAAGACAACTCTTCATAATATTCTTGTCCACTTTCCAAATCACAGTGAGTGCAGCTATGTCATAGTGACCTGGATCTCATAGTTTATAACAGTATAGTAGGCTAGTGAGAAACGGATAAATTCACAATCTCCTCTAATCTCGTATTTTTTTGCCTCCACGATTTCTTTTTATATGTTTCTTATATTTAAAAGAAGATATCAATCATCATCAACAATGACAAGCCAGCTGGAACCTACTCGTTTTCTCTCCCTCTCGTGCGTGCTTAGATGTGTTCTCAATTAAATGCAGTAGCTTAGCATAAGTTTAAGTTGGATCTTAATGGAGAGGACTCGAAAAGTATCATCTTTATGTAACATGCTGTTGGTGCTTTTTGACAAACGTTCTCTAACAAGAGTGCAAATCAGTTTGCAGTAAAGCTACTAGTGATTGGCTAAATGTTGGTCCTTCCTCTGTCTCTTGGTGCCCTACACACAGTGCATAACGCGTGTGGGGGTAGTGGCAGTAGGCTACTGAACTGTGCTCTGGCCGCTTGTCTCCGCTATTTTTTTTTTTTTTAGTCGCGGGAAAGCGTCTCTGGGTTGACTGGTACACGATCAGGAAATTTAGTTTTTGATTCGAGACATGTCAAGTCATCACAAGTCAAAGAGGCAAAGTCCGAGTCAAGTCTTGAGTGAATAGTATTCAAGTCCAAGTCGAGTCGCAAGTCATGCCGAATTTTATCAAGTCAAGTCTGAAGTCATTAAAATCATGACTCGAGTCTGACTCGAGTCCAAGTCATGTGACTCGAGTCCACATGTCTGCATGAAAGCGTTGCTGAGATATGAAATCACTTCCTGTTTGGCGGCTTCGCCGCAAATTGTGATTGGCTGGTACAGGTCAATGCTTCTCTCAATTGTTCCAGAAAGCAATGCACTCATCAGGCATGGTCTGAAGATGGTCTCTGCCAATTTTGGTGAAGAACAGATGAAATTTGTGACCAGCGAAAACTTGTACGTGTTTTTGATTAAATCCAATATGGCGGCCGAATCAATTACGATGACATCACAAGTTGGCTTGGGTCGGCCTAAGGACCTCCAACAGTATTACCAGACACCACTAGTGCATTTTAATTCTAAGCACAACTGCAGCTACAGGCCAAAAAGCATGTTTCTTAATTACAGCGCCCCCTAGAGGTCAAAGGTCACCAAGTTTCTTAAGTGTTCTCCTGATGGGGTCATAAGTCTACCTACCCAGTTTGGTTTTGATAACTGCAAGGGTTGCTGAGATATGAGCTCACTTCCTGTTTGGCGGCTTCGCCGCAAATTTCGATTGGCTGTTACGCGCGAACGGTTTTAGTTCCGAAGACAAAAAGCAATGCATTAATGAGGCATGGTCTGTAGATGATATCTATGAAGTTTGGTGTCGATCGGACAAAATGTGTGACCTCTGATACGTTTTAAGTGATTTTGATGAAATCCAAAATGGCGGAAAATCCATCATGGCGGAAAATGACGTCATAGGGTGCGTTGAACTCGGCTTGGTCCAAGGATTCCAACGGTACCTCCTTTTTCAAAATCGGATCAACAGGTCAAAAGTTACGTGCGTGAACGCACGTCCAACTTTGGCCTGTTGGTGGCGCTAGAGCGCTTAAGTTGCCGACATGAAACTGGGTGACATTAATCATGGGACTCAGCCTAATTAGTGTGCCAAATTTCACAACTTTTCACCAGACGGTTCTATGGGCTGCCATAGACTTCAATGACAGAGGAATAATAATAAGAAACAGTAGAAACACAATGGGTGCCTTCGCAGCTTCGCTGCTTGGCCCCCAATAATAATAAGAAAACATAGAAACACAATGGGTGCCTTCGCAGCTTCGCTGCTTGGCCCCCAATTCCTTTACATTTCCCTCCTGTTTATCATTGGTAACTTTCACAATCATCTGTTCCATTGTAACATCTCCAATACAGGTTTTCTGTAACAACTTCATTGCTGATCATGAGGTTAATCAATTAATCATTACACTTCACTATTGTCCTCAGCGAGGAGCCTACATGCCTCTTCTTGCAAAAGCAAAGCATTCATATTAGCAGTTACAGTCTTGGTTATAAGCTGGCGAAAACAAGGTAATACACATGTTGTGAATACACATGTGTTATGTTGTAGGTATGCAGATCTTCAGACAAAACCCATCTTTTCCATCTTCTGTATTGGCTTCCTTTGTCTCTCACGAAAAAGTCATTGTTCAGTCCTTGTAGCAACAGTCTCAGTAAGGTGAGGGCAAAAACCCCTCCGAGGACCAACCTCCACATCAAAGGCCCGTGACCCCCAGGCATCGTCACTAAACCGTGGAGGCTCTGTAAAAACACTGACGTTGAGACGACTAGATTCTATACCTCTAGACCCCTTTGTAGTCAGATTTCCTCTCAACAGCGGTTGACTCTGCAGCTGGAATGTCCTGTACCTTACAATGCGAGATGTGTGTCCAAGAGATTCGGCCGAGCACCTTCACTGCAGTAGGAGTGGCTATAACAACCTGGTGTGGCCCCTGCCAACGAGGTTCCGCCCAAGATTTCCGCTTTATTGAACACCCAGTCTTCGACTTTGATGAACACCCAGTCTCCTGGTTTCACTTTAGGGTCCTGTGGAGAGAGAGAGAGAGAGGGAACAGTATTCGTGTCTACACATTTCTTAGACGACAGAGTCTTAATCAACTGTCCCACTACTCCTTCATCATCATCAGGCGTAGACTTACTACAAGAGAAATCAGGAATGGTGTAAGGTCTGCCATACAGCATTTCAAACGGGGATAGCTGTGTGGCAGCATTAGGTGTTGTTCTCATACTTAATTGTACAATGTCTAGACAATCTGGCCACTGCCATCCCGTCTCAGCCATTGTTTTTCTTAGTTTCGATTTAATCGTCCCGTTATTTCGTTCCACTAAACCCGCAGATTCCGGGTGATAAGCAGAGTGTCTTTTTAGGTCAATACCAAAATGTTTACCAATTTTGTCAATTACCTCATTAACAAAATGTGTTCCGTTATCACTTCGAATGAGTCTGGGCACTCCATGGCTTGGGATAATCCGCCTACAGAGTGCTTTGGCTACGGCAGCAGCATCAGGCGTGCGACATGGGAATAGCTCGACCCACTTAGAGAACACATCTATCACCACCAACACATATTCTAGGTTATGAACTTTGTTCAACTGGATGAAATCTATGTGTATTGTATGAAACGGATGTGGGGGTGAAGGGAATTGTCCTCTCTTTGGTCTCGCATGTCCCTGTGAATTATGTTTAATGCAGATTATGCACTGGTGGCAAAAGTTTTTTGAGTAGGTAGTAAAACCAAATGTAGTATAAAATTCACGTAAAACTGTACACATTCCACCCGATGGCACGTGGCAACGGCCATGTGTCACTAAAGCTGCCCATTTATACATAGATTTAGGTAATACTGGTTTGCCACTTGGACCGACGTAGATATTGTCTTTTAGGTAGCACCCATGTTTCTTCCATAGGTCTCTCTCTTTAACAGACGCTTGTTGCTGTCGTGTTTGTAGGACTTCGTCAGTTTCCGTTTGCAAGAGGAACACGCCTGTGGCTTCCTTTGCACATTCATCTGCCAGGGCATTTCCTCTTGAAACAGTATCAGTTTTGTTAGTATGCGCTTCACATTTACAAATGGCAAGCTTTTTTTGGTAATTGAAGAGCGTCATATAATTTCTGAAGTAAGTCTTTATGTTTTACTGGTTTTCCAGTAGAGGTTTTGTAGCCACGTATTTTCCAATGCACACAAAAAATGTGAGACGCAGCAAAAGCATATTGACTGTCTGTGTAAATTGTTACTTCCTTTTTTGCAAAAAGCTCACATGCTCTGGTTAGGGCTGTCAATTCAGCTGCTTGTGCAGAGTATGAAGTGGGCAAACGTTTTGCCTCTATTTTTGTAGTTAGGGTAGTCACTGCATAGGCTGCTTTATTTACACCACATTTATCTTTTACGGCTGATCCGTCGACGAAAATTATTTCACCTTTTTTTAGCGGTTGATCAGTTAAATCAGCTCTAGGTTTCATGTTCGTTTGTGTTATCTCCAAACACTTATGCTCCACCCCGTCCTCAGCTGTTGGCAACAGAGTGGATGGGTTTAGCACAGTGCAGCGCTCGATAGTGATGTGTGGTTGCGATAACAACACTGTCATGCACGAGAGGTGTCTTGCGGGAGATAAGAATGACATGTTGGTTTGTAACAGCAGTAGAGAGACAGCATGTGGAACTTTCACAGTCAGTGGGTGAAAAAGCACGACTTCAGCTGACACTTGTACTGCCATTGCTGTGGCGAGTACAGCCTGCACACACACGGGGGTTGCTCTCGCCACCGGATCCAGTCGTGAACTGTAAAATGCCACTGGTCTATTTTTTGCTCCCCACTGCTGTGTCAAAACAGAGGTCATGAAACCATTTTTTGTATCGACCATTTGTGTGAACGGCTTAGTGTAATCAGGCAGCGCTAAAACAGTGGATCCAGCAATTAATTGTTTTATGTTTTCAAACGCAGTTTCAGCCTCCTTAGTCCATTTTAGTTTATCGTGCGCAGCCATAGGCTCGTCAAAGATTAATGCTTGTAAGGGGCGCGTCTTTTCGGCATAGCTTGGGACCCACATTCGACAATAGTTACAGAGCCCTAAAAATGACATCATTTGTTTCTTTGTCATCAGTTTTGGTGCTTCTAATATTGCTTTTTTACGGCTAGAATGCACATGTCTGCCATCCTTTGTCAGTGTGTGTCCCAAATACTTTACTTCAGATCGCCACAATTGCAATTTGTCTTTGCTCACTTTATGTCCGGTTTTGTGCAAATATTTTAGAAGTGCCAGTGTATCAATTTTGCATTTTTCTTCGTTAATTCCAGCTATGAGCAAATCATCAACATAAGCCAAAATTTGACTTCCGCAGGGCGGGATAAACTTTGCCAAGCAGTTATGTATTGCTTCGGAAAATATTGTAGGCGACTCACAATACCCTTGGCTTAGGCACATCTGGAGCGCGGGCTATTACTGCATTGTTTACGGCTCGGAGGTCTTGTACCATGCGCCAACCAGTAGATGGGGCCGCTTTCTTGACAGGAAATATCGGCGTATTACACGGTGACTTAGGGCATGGCACAATAACCCCAGCTTTAATCATTTCTGCTATCACAGGTTTTATCCCCGCTTCTGCGTCAGGTTTAAGGGGATATTGTTTTAGGCATGGATAATAACCTGTTTTTGCTCTAATTCGCACAGGCTCTATGTCTTTAATCAGACCCACGTCCTTAGGTCCTTTTGACCATAAGCTTGACGGAATTATTTTTAGCGCTTGATCCTCAGCCTCTGTCAAAACCATCAATCATGTCTCTGTTTTGTCATGTAGTATTACTGTTGGTGTAAAAGTCACCACATAATTTAGACTGGTGCGCCTCCAACCAGTGGTGGGGCTTTTTTCAACATCTTGAGTTTCAGTTCCCCAATCTTGTATTTGTGTTACAAAGTTCACATGTTTGTCCAGACGTGACTGTTTTTCATTTGGGCTAGTGGACAGCTGCATGTGGGGTTTCAGTTCCCAACTCATCAGTTTCTGCGCGGGCGGTGGCAGAACTGCTTGACAAAAAGATTCTCTGTCCAACCAACACAAATAAGTCAAAGTCACCCTAGTGGGTCCTAGTGTAGCGCCCCAATGCCGCAGTAATGGGCATGTCTCATTAATAAGTTCTATAACTCACTCGTTGGGACGCCCTGAGTTCTTTTAACTTATAAGTAGTAATTGTATTTTTTTTAGGTTTTGAAATATAAGCTTCTATGAACTTGTAATCACTCTTTTTTTAAGTATCTAAGATCTAATGAAAACATCAACAATTCAAAAAGTATTGTAAAAATATAAAGCTTTTACTTGGCTAAAATATAAATGAAATTACATGTAGGTATCAAATCTTAAAGCATTTACCACCCTTCAGTTCAAAGGAAAATATCCCCAATGGAATCTTTTTACCAAACTCAAATATTATTTAAATGATATACATCACCTTTAGGCACCTAGTGCTCTCACAGTTAGACCAATACATCCAGTATGAAACACAGCAAACGTTCAAATAGCATAAGCAACCCTTGAAATACACACACAATGCATTAACAGTCTCTCATGTGACAAGATAAATGTACCCTATGCCGGCTTATCAAACTAAAATGTCACCCTCGTTGCAGGCCTGTAAGTTGCTTGCGTTCGTTGAGACCAAAAATACACGGCCGCTTCACTCTTACGAGCAAAATAAACATGGCATGCCAGTTACCTGCAGGTCCGGAAGAGAAGGAAAGTTTTGTCGTTGTCGTCGGTGAAGCACGCAGCCGCGTTGCTTCGCGCCAACTCGTTAACACAGGCAGTCAGGCGAATTCTTCTGTATACCTTGTCCAAGTGCACAGCGTTGTTTCAGCCCCTCGGTTTGCAAAGTTCCAGTGCACAGAGTTGTTCCACCAACTCAGTTTACAAAGTCCCAGTGCACAATGTTAACTACTGATACGACTAAGAATACGTTGAGCTAAGATGGCGACCATGCATGAATTCGCCACTTGACTGAAACTAACGTGACTTCAAAGTCTATCAAACTCAGAAAATACACCGTCACTGATACTTTAGTTATCTGTCCGACAACTTTAGTCAGCTAAACTCCACTCCAATGTCCTAGAGATAGAGCTATAACCGTGTAAACTTATGCTTTCTGCAGCGAGCTCAGAAAAGCCATCCGCTTGCTTTCATCTTCCTTCTTCTCTCCCTCTTTCTCCTTCCGTGGCAACAGGTTCCGGTGCATAGGTCAACTTAAACTTCATAACCAATAAGCTTACAGAAAGTAAAATATTCAAATACAATAAATGAAAATCAAATACATTTCGGCATAGTACATTCCAAAACATTTGTAGTTATTTATTAATAATTTTAATGTAAAGGTAATTAAAGAAAATATAGCATAGGGCTACACTCTCCCCCACTTAAACGGTTCTCATGTCCCCATGAAACCTAACTCACATGAACAATGAATTTTACACTAACCAATCTTAATAACTACACCCCTATGAACTATAGTCAAAGGCTGGTCTTTAGGTCTTCCTGGTTCATCATAGCTTAGTCTGATAACAGGTTTAATGGACCTTTTCTCACGAATAGGGGAACTTCCCTGAGGTTGAATTTCCTCATCAGCCATTACTGGTGAATTTCTCTGAGTCACAGCATTACCTCTTTGTTTAACAGGTGTCTCTGCATCATTAACAGTATTAATTTCACCATCACTGACATCTGCAATGACATTCTCAGCCTCTGAAATCATATCAGGCTCAACATCACTTTCAGCTTGACTAGATACATTCTCATGCTCAACAGCAGTATCCACTACTGGTAACACACATTCACGGGTTCTCTCAGAGACATGACTTCTAGAATCGTCAGGCTCCATTCTCCATCTGATCACCGGTCGTACCTCACACTCTGATTCACTAGACCCTTCATCAACTAAGTAACCTGTGTTCTCTTGAGGTTTCAGCCTACGTGGCGTATGTGACACTGACCTCCTCTGAGTCCTAGTCACAGGTCTATTTGCAGGCATTTGAGCGTCTGGCTCATCAGATATCCTAACGAAACTACCTATGGGCAAGATGTTGTCCCTGTGAATTGTTCTAAGCTTCCCCATACCACTCTCAGGCTTCACCCTGTAAACAGGTAAATCAGGGAGCTTTTCCACCACCACATAAGGTAAAGAGTTCCACCGACTCTGCAACTTATGCTTGCCTTTCAACCCCAAATTCTTCAAGAGCACTCTGTCACCTTTGGCTAACACTTGATTTCGTAAAACTCTCTCATAGTTCCTTTTGTTTCGCAAGTGAACCTGTGTTGCTGATTCAGCAGCGAGTTCATATGCGCTCTGTAAATCTCGTTTCAGTTCTTCCACATAGCGGGAATGACTGACTGCATCTTGTCTATCAGTTCCAAAGCACACATCAATAGGCAATCTAGCCTCTCTGCCAAACATGATGTAATAGGGTGAAAACCCTGTGGCATCGTTCTTAGTGCTATTGTACGCATGTACAAGTTGACTGACATGACGGCTCCATTGTCGCTTATGTGTGTCCGTCAATGTCCCCAACATAGAGAGCAACGTTCTATTAAAACGTTCAGGTTGTGGGTCCCCTTGGGGGTGGTATGGAGTCGTCCTGGACTTACGGATGCCCAAAGTCCTCAAAAGTTCCTTAATCAATCGGCTTTCAAAGTCACGGCCCTGGTCCGAATGAATTCGGGCCGGCAGACCATAGTGAACAAAAAACCTCTCTACCAAGACCTTAGCCACTGTCACTGCTCTTTGATCTTTAGTAGGGTATGCTTGCGCATAGCGACTAAAATGATCCGTGACTACCAGTATGTTTCCAATTCCACTTGAATCTGGCTCTAACGACAAAAAGTCGATACATACCAGCTCCATAGGACCACTAGAGGTGATTTGATGTAACGGAGCAGCTCGGGCACATGGACTCTTCCACGTTACACACCTCCCACAGTTACCTATGTACTTATCCACAGTCTGAGTCATTTTCGGCCAATAAAACCTGTCCCTCACCAGGTCTACAGTCCTCTCTACCCCCAAGTGTCCCATATCATCATGCAAAGCACAAATCACCTGTATTCGGAATTCCTTGGGTAGAAGCAGTTGATGTATTTCTTTTCCGGACGTTTTGTGCGTGACCCTGTACAACAGTCCATCTTCAATTCTCAATTTCTGACTCTCACGTTTCAGTAAACCAACATCAGAATCAAACTGGCTCAAGTTAGAAGGCCACTGGCCAGTCTTCATGGCTTCTCTAACTACTCTGAGAACACTGTCCTCTAACTGTGCTTTTCGCAAATCCTCTCGAGTGAACTGATCTAGATGACCCAAATTGAGATGAGTGGCAAAAGCATACAGCTCAGGTACACCTTCTGCAGGCACTCCTAATTTATCTGCCACACGCACATTAGTTTCATGCGACTCCTGCACATGTACACCACCACAAATTGCCCTCACATCACTTTGCGACAGTTTCTTCCACGGCTCAGCATCTTCATCAATCCAGTTTCGGGAAAGCAAGTCAGCGTCAATATTGACTTTGCCAGGGCGGTATCTGATCTCAAAATCATAAGTGGCTAGGGCAGCAAGCCACCTATGCCCTGTAGCATTTAGCTTCCCAGTTGTCAACACGTAAGTGAGTGGATTGTTATCCGTCATCACCGTGAATCTCACCCCATATAAATAATCGTGGAACTTATCCACCACTGCCCACTTGAGGGCTAAAAACTCAAGCTGGTGAATATGATACTTCCGTTCTGCAGCATTCAAACCTCTGCTGGCAAACGCAACAGGTCTAAGACCCTCTGGGTGGACTTGATTTAAGACAGCCCCCAACCCTTTAAGGCTGGCATCAATGTGTAACACATAGGACTTGTTCGGATCAGCAAAGGCTAACACAGGTGCATTGGTAAGGCGCCTAATGATCTCCCGGAAAGCTTTAGTACATGCATCTGTCCATCGCGAGCCAAACGGTTCAGATTCTTTGTAGTACTGCTGATCTTTCACAACACTAGGCTTTTTACCCTTCCTTACAGGGGGATAACCTTTGGTAAGTTCAGTTAATGGCTTCACAATGGAGGAATAATTGGCCACAAATCTGCGATAATAGCCGCAGAAGCCAAGGAACGACCTCAATGACTTCAAGTCAGTAGGCTGTGGCCACTTGGTGACAGCCTCCACCTTAGATGGGTCTGTGGAAATCCCCTCAGCTGATACAATATGACCCACATATTTTACTCTAGGCTGACAGAAGTGGCACTTGTCCAGCGACACCTTGAGACCCACTTCCTCCAGACGGTCTAACACCTTGAAAAGTCTCTCTTCATGTTCCTCCAAAGTTGCACCAAACACAATCAAGTCATCTAAATAAACAAGGACTTGTAGCAAATTCATGTCACCTACAGCCTTCTCCATTAAACGTTGAAATGTCGCAGGAGCCCCCATCACTCCCTGCGGCATCCGTTCGAATTGGTAGAAGCCAAGAGGACATATAAACGCTGTTTTTTCCTTGTCCTCCTCTGCCATGGCTATTTGGTAATAGCCACTACGGAGGTCCAACACGGAGAACCAGCGGCTTCCAGCCAAACAATCCAATGCATCATCGATGCGTGGTGTGGTATACTGATCGGGAATCGTCTTACTGTTTAGAGTCCGGTAATCAATGCACATACGCACACTACCATTCTTCTTTCTTGCAATCACTATAGGTGATGCGTATGGACTCCGTGACTCTTTGATCACTCCTGCAGCTAGCAGGTCTTTTAGGTGTTTACGCACGTCCTCTATGTCAGCAGGCGTCAGACGTCTGGACCTCTCACGAAATGGTCGGAGGTCAGACAGACGAATGTTGTGCTCCACTCCCTTAGCTAAGCCTACCTCCCATTCATGGAGCGAAAACACATTACGCCGGCGACACAACTTTCTCCTAAGCCTCTCCTTCCATTCTGTAGGAATGGGAGAATCACCAAAATCAATCAAATCTGGATCCATCTCTCCAGACATCTCATTTCTCACTGGGTGACTTGCCAAATCAGCTGTCTGTACTTTCCCTAGAGAAGTGCCTTTAAGTATAGTAGCCTCTCTCTTGGTCTCATTCTGTAATAACAGAGAGAAACATTTGGTGTCAATTGCACTAGCTGGTGCCACTACTGGTTGGAACATTACCCCTTGAGGCAATGGCATGGCATCACTTGCTTCCACTACAACTATGCCTTTAGGAACTGGCTGTGAAAAGTGTACTTGACATGACACACAACGACTTTCCTGTGGTGGGATGGTCAATTGACCAGGACCCATCCATTTCACTAAACCCACAGTCTCATCTAAGTCAACCTCAGCAAGGCTGTGCAATGCAGTCTCTTTTCTAGGCCCGAAACCAGTGACGTTCAACGCGCGAGCCAGAGTTTCACTCTTTGAATGTCCACATAGAGCAGCAAGCCTATGAAACAAACTAGCATTAGTGCCTAAGATCACTGGGACCTGATCCGGTGTATTAGGCCCAGGGCAAATCAATGCCAACACCGCCAATGTCTCCGTCTTACCGACAAGCTCTTTTGGAAACTGCATATCTACCACAACATATCCTCGGTATGGGTAGCTTGTGTCACTAAGACCCCAAATGGCTAAACCTGTCACTGGCTGAATGGGTATACAAGACAAGTGTTTGTCATACCATTTCTCAAAGATTATAGTCACTTGTGACCCACTATCCAAAATAGCAGTACAGGGATGACCATTCACTTTAACCTGTACAGTGGACGCAGGACCAATCAGACCCTCAGGGAATGAGGCAGTCATCTTGGCATGTACAGCTTGTTTTCTGACTGAGCAATGAGTGGTTTCGCTATCAGGAGCATGCTTGTCTTTAGCTTTGTTAAGTGAAGCTATGAGTTTCCTGATGACCTTTTTCTCGTTTTCAGTGGATGAACATTTCGAAGCGATATGGCCGTCTTCTCCACACCTGTAGCAGAAGCGGTCATCATCCACCCTTTGACTCTGCTTTGGGCTGGAAAACCCACGCCCAGCATTCTTTGTCTCAACAGCGGCAACAGTAACTGGCTGTTCAACGTCTCTGCCTTCCTTAGTCTTTAATTTATGCTTTAACCTGTTAACCTTTTTCCGTAAAGCAACAGCTTCCACCTGGTCGTTGTCCGAGTGGAACGACTGAGGTGTTGACTTGTGAATATTAGCTTCCTCTTTAACACAAGAGGGCCTCTTTGCCATCTCAGACACTTGAGCTTTCAGGGCCTTAAAGTCAGCCTTCAACCCCTCTACAACATCTACATCAGTTGCTACAGACTCATCTTGAGCTGCAACTTTCCGAACACGTGTATTCACCTTTTGCCGTGTGCGCTCGTGTTCTTCTTCAGTCCTTATCTCAGCAAGCAAATCAAGGAAATTCGGAGGGTTTCTCCGTCTCTCTTTCAACCGTAGCTGCAACAGCATCAGATCTGAACCAATTGCTCCCCGAAGCAGCTGTTCCACTCTTACTCTATCTTTATCTGGGACTGAAATTCCACCTTTCTTAACCACTTTGGCCAGAAAAGGTTCAAGTCTCCGAACATAATCTGACAAAGTCTCACCAGCCTTCTGCTGTATGAGACGGAATGAGAAATAGAGGTCTTCGCCAGACTCTGCAGATCCAAATGCACTCTCCAGTGCCTCTAACAACTCTTCAGAACTGGCACCAGGCTTACTGAGGCGCAAAGACTTCACTACCTCTAAAGCAGGACCTCTCAAACATTCCAATACTCTGCGTCTCTTTTCTTGTTCAGTCAAACCACTCTCCTGAACCATTAAGGTTGCCTGTTCTAGCCAATATTCCATAGATTCCTCCCCAGCAGGGGTGGGAGTGACACCTGAAAAGATCCGAAGACGACGATAACTGTGATTCTCGGCCTGACTTTTACTAGCCCGGCTCACCACGTCAACCATGGCACGCAAAACTGCTTCCTCAGGCTCTTGCAGAGGAACAGAAGGATTACAAAAATCTTTTAAATCAGCCACCGTTTTACCTTCAGTCAATAAAAAGTCTCTCAACTTTGCAGAAAAATCATCAGGGGTAGTGAGGATTCGGTTAGCTATCACAATCCTCCACACCGCTTCACCTTCAGCAGGTTTCACTTCAGGGGGAACCAACTGTGGATCTATCTCTTCTTTACATTCACAAAGAACCAAGAGACCAGCTGCATCACTGTTGAAAATCCTACCCCTAACTCTCACACGTCCCCAACATCGCACAGTATGTAAGACCTCTTCAATTTGGCCTACTGCAAAATCTTCGCTAACACCAACCACTAATATTGCATGACTAGAATCAATACCTTCTCCTCTACACCATTGCAGCAGCTCGGCTTTAAAACTGTCTTTAGGATATGGCTGAGACATGGCAAAATCACAATATCTCTCAAAAACAAACTGCAACAAAGATATTCTTAAAACAAAGCAACTGTAAAGTATCTAATGTTCAGAGCTACAACTATTCAAAACCGATCCCAGCAGTGCCTCCATTTTATGTAGCGCCCCAATGCCGCAGTAATGGGCATGTCTCATTAATAAGTTCTATAACTCACTCGTTGGGACGCCCTGAGTTCTTTTAACTTATAAGTAGTAATTGTATTTTTTTTAGGTTTTGAAATATAAGCTTCTATGAACTTGTAATCACTCTTTTTTTAAGTATCTAAGATCTAATGAAAACATCAACAATTCAAAAAGTATTGTAAAAATATAAAGCTTTTACTTGGCTAAAATATAAATGAAATTACATGTAGGTATCAAATCTTAAAGCATTTACCACCCTTCAGTTCAAAGGAAAATATCCCCAATGGAATCTTTTTACCAAACTCAAATATTATTTAAATGATATACATCACCTTTAGGCACCTAGTGCTCTCACAGTTAGACCAATACATCCAGTATGAAACACAGCAAACGTTCAAATAGCATAAGCAACCCTTGAAATACACACACAATGCATTAACAGTCTCTCATGTGACAAGATAAATGTACCCTATGCCGGCTTATCAAACTAAAATGTCACCCTCGTTGCAGGCCTGTAAGTTGCTTGCGTTCGTTGAGACCAAAAATACACGGCCGCTTCACTCTTACGAGCAAAATAAACATGGCATGCCAGTTACCTGCAGGTCCGGAAGAGAAGGAAAGTTTTGTCGTTGTCGTCGGTGAAGCACGCAGCCGCGTTGCTTCGCGCCAACTCGTTAACACAGGCAGTCAGGCGAATTCTTCTGTATACCTTGTCCAAGTGCACAGCGTTGTTTCAGCCCCTCGGTTTGCAAAGTTCCAGTGCACAGAGTTGTTCCACCAACTCAGTTTACAAAGTCCCAGTGCACAATGTTAACTACTGATACGACTAAGAATACGTTGAGCTAAGATGGCGACCATGCATGAATTCGCCACTTGACTGAAACTAACGTGACTTCAAAGTCTATCAAACTCAGAAAATACACCGTCACTGATACTTTAGTTATCTGTCCGACAACTTTAGTCAGCTAAACTCCACTCCAATGTCCTAGAGATAGAGCTATAACCGTGTAAACTTATGCTTTCTGCAGCGAGCTCAGAAAAGCCATCCGCTTGCTTTCATCTTCCTTCTTCTCTCCCTCTTTCTCCTTCCGTGGCAACAGGTTCCGGTGCATAGGTCAACTTAAACTTCATAACCAATAAGCTTACAGAAAGTAAAATATTCAAATACAATAAATGAAAATCAAATACATTTCGGCATAGTACATTCCAAAACATTTGTAGTTATTTATTAATAATTTTAATGTAAAGGTAATTAAAGAAAATATAGCATAGGGCTACACTAGTTTATGCACTAGTTTGTCATACTCTGGGTCTGGCCCAGGTGTAGGTTTGCGTCTTAGGTCAATTCTTAATTCGTCAGGGGGTATCAGACTAGCCAGTGGGTTAATTCTTTCCTTAACCTTTTGTACTATCGTCTCTATTGTTTTTCCTGGGTCCTGGTGCGAAGGTTCTAGGGCCCAGACGTAATACGGCGTATTTTTCCCCTCGACTAAGTGTATGTCAATTTCATCACATGTCCTAGCCTCCATACCCCCCTGTAGATTTGGATAGATGGCTAATTTTAATTTTACCATTAAATCTCGTCCTAACAGGTTGTAGGGACAGCCAGGGGCCATGACTACAGGGGCGAAAACAGTGCTTCCTGTTTCTGTCAGCTTGACAGCCACAGGCTCACTGAAATATTGTTTTTGCACATGACTGTTGGCTGATTTTACGAGAATAGCTTGATCTGTTTTTTGCAGGCCATCTATGTCTTTCATTACAGTTCTGCATGCTCCAGTATCACATAAAAAGATTACAGGTTTGCCATTAATATGTATCACTTTCTCTGGTTTTTCATATAAACACACATCAGCTAAGTCTAGAAATTCTTCACATATTTCTAGCTCTTCCCCTTCTCCATTTCCTAGTCAATTGTCATATTGATCCTGATCATATTTTTGTCCTTTCTTATCCTCACTGGGGCAGTCACGGGCCCAATGCCCTCGACCCCCACACTTGTAACACTTGTTACTATCATCACCCTCATTCTCATAATCTCTACGTCCTGGCTTATTTTCACCCTGTCCTCCTCTTCCTCTGCTATTGCCTCGGCCTCTGCCTCGGCCACGACCTCGCCCTTTGCCTCGGCCTCTGCCTGTTTGTCCTCCTGTTCCTTGCACTGCCGTTACAAATGCTTCTACCAATTTCCCTGATTCTTTCTTTTCCTTCTCTTTCTTCTTGTTTTGTGCTGTCTTCTCTGCGTGTTTAGCTTGTTCCATAAACTCTGGCATAGCTGCTGTCCTAAAGGAGACAAAATGTTTTTCTATCCAACCTTTTATCTCTGGCCTGAAACTCTGGAGCAATGCTTGTTTTAATTGTTGTTCATAAATGTTCTTATTGTCTTCAGTATCTGTTTTTAAACCACTATAGGCTTTAAACACTTTTTCAAATCTGTCTCTAAACTCCCAAACGTCCTCATTATCTTTTTGTATTGTGGCATATATTTTGGTGTAATCGCAATGTTTTTTGAACACTAGTCTACATTTATCCTCTAAGTTCTGAACTTGTTGATTTAGTTCCATGGAGCCGGGGGCATATGCTGTACCACCTGTATGGGCTACAAAACTGTCTTTCACGCGGCTCCAATCGGAGCCCATTTTACAGCGGAACATCCTTTCGACCTCGAAACCATTCAGGTGGTACACAAGTATTATATTTTTCATTTCGTCGCAGAATTTGTCAATCTGTGCTTTGTGAGAGGCTACTCCCTCAATTGCCTTCTTCACGTCCTCTTGGGTCCATGTCCTGTAGACATGCATTATTCGACGGTTGTCAGCAGTTTCTTGTTCGCCTGGCCTAAATGTTGGATTAGGTAATTCTACCATTGGGAACGTGTTTATTTTAGGCGGCTGTGGAGGCCAGCTTGGCGTTTTGTCATCATAATCAAAATCATCGACGTCATCGTCATACAGATGTGTATGTGCAGCGGCTGATGTTTTTTCTTCACTTAATACTTTTCCCACCCCTCCGTCCATCCTAGGGGACCAATCCCACATCGGGTTGTCTTTAGTGCGCCGTGACCGTGTTTTGGGGGCTTCTCTATCTAGAGACCGTCCTCGTCTCAGCGAGGGATACAGGGGCTGTGGAGCCACAGCGGGCGACGGTGCGGCCACGGAGGCATTACCCACAGCTGCTTGTGGTTGTGGTCCGTTGTAAGGAGGTGGTGAGGTGCAAGGCATATTGTCTTCTTCTTTTACATACGCTACGGTACATTTTTTCCGTTCTTTTATTTTATTTTCGCGCTTTCTTGCCTCCTCCAACCATAATTTAGCTGCATCAATTTCTTTTTTGGTGCTGTGTTTTTATACCATTTTTCTTTTTCGAGTGGTGCATCATTATGTCGCGTAACAATTTCGAACAGCCAGGAACTGTTAATTTGCCTTCAAATTCGAACTTATCTTTCCATCGTGTTAGCCAATTTTCAATTCCTGGGTGAATTTTGGACATAAATTTGGCATCGCCTTTCAAAGCATTTTCTTTGTCTTGGGTATTACCCATTTTTACAAAATAGGGGGTTATACTGTATCGTCCTCAAATGGGCAAACAACAAATCTAGAAAGCAAGCTTCTAGGCCCAAGGCGTTAACCTAGGGTCCGGCTTTCTTCTGGGTGTTTTCCACAGATTCTGTTGTTCGTTTTAACTTACAGATAATCCCCTCATTCACTCACATTCAAAACCTTCCCTTTCTTGGAGAGACTTTTAGGCGGGTCTCGAACCCCCTGTAGTACTCTCCCGATAAACTCAGGTGGGACTCGAACCCCCCTGTAGTAGCTACTTAGTTTATCGTTAGGCCTATTTTAACAGTACTGTATACAGAAAAAAGCAACTTAATGCGATCTTTCCCTTTCAAACATAGTCCCAGACTAGTTTTTACTCACGCTGTTATGGTTCTGCTCTGTTGCTATTCGGATCCCGTCAATCCAGTCCAGGGCCTGGTCGCCGTCGGTTGGCCAGCACGGAATTCACCGTACTGGGCTTTCCACGGTCCCGGACCGCGGGCTGTGCACAGTCTTCAACTTCCGACGATCAGTCCCAGGAACTTGGGTGTCTTGGGATCCGGCTCGAAGGACCAAGTAATGTCATGGAATTTACCTCAACATATTAGACACAAGAACCACAACACGTAGCATTGGTTTGCTCACAGACTCTTGGCGCCACGAGGAGAGAGTGCTAGTGAAAGGTTTGAAACCCCTCACCATCAGTCTCTGAACCTGCAGCCCAAAAAGCTATCTTTTATTGTACAGATGCACACAGAAAAACAGGATGCCAGACATCTATCTCCTTCAGCTTGATTTCCTCAAAACCCACGCACAGACGCACACAGAGGCGGGGGCCTCTTCCTGTGCGTCCCAACTCGAATTCTGTGTCCTTGAAACTCAGCATAATATTTTTGCTTACAGAGGTGATTTATCTGCTTACACAAGTGTTTTATACAATGATAATAATAATTCCTTTACATGGCCAAATGGAAAATTTTCTTCTCAAAAACACATTTTGTTAAATATATACTAACTCTTCATTTCAAAACAGAACACATCTTTCTCTGCACACACTAACTTTACCAAAACACTGGAAATCTGACAAAGAATTTAAATTAAATTTAATAAAATGTAATTAAATTATTCTGTCAGAGAATAACACTTGTTTTCACTTCACAAGGTACATGCAGTCAATCAAAGTACACCAGGTTTCAAAATATTGGCTATTGTTGACATTACAAAAACTGCATAGACTTTTATGTTTCAGTTTTACAGGCATTTGCATGCAAAACATGCTATCCACCGTTTTTACACAAAATGTCTTCGTTGGGAACTGTATGTCCACATGTAATGTTCACATTCAAAAGCATTCCAGCAAAAAGCAAATAATTTTTCCCTTTACTGTTTACTACAGGAGGTTCAGTAGAAATATTGTTTACAGTATGATAGAACAGAAAAAGTTTACAGTATTGCTTACAGTGAACAAAATATCCATGAAACACACAAGAGCATTCTGAACAAAAATACAACAGCAAAAAGCCCAGATAAAAACAAACAAACAAAAAAAAAAACAAGTACAAAATCACTGAATATAATCTCTGCGATCTTCAGGGTTAGGCCACATGTTTTCTTAAACATCGCATCTGATATTACAGTATCCAAGGCGATGGGATAAAACCGCTCGGTAGCAGAAGCAGAGGTTTTTATACTGTATCTAAGGTTTGGAATGTTGTTTTTGCTATTGTGGGATGTTGTGTGTTAACATTCGTAAATACTGCAAAAACAATCCATCATTTTGTTGGGAGGTATAGCTTGTTTGTTAAGAAAATGTAAGCATTGTGGAAATGTGTTCACTGACTGCATATTGTGTGAAAACGACATGAAATGTGTGAATGGTATGGCCACAAATGACCGATGCTGTGTTAATTGTGTTTAGAGTTTTGAAAATGTAACAACTGGTTAGACAAACGCTTGTTAGCGACTGAAAAAAACTGTAGTTCAACCTCGACAACATTTAGTAATTTGTGCACATCATAGTAGCAATTTCTCCTTCCTCTGAACAAATTGCAAATGCTTTTGAACATGTATCAGTTGCTTTGTCATGTCAGTCAAAATTAACTATACTTATGGATGCTGAATAGTCGTTCCCAATAAAGTCTTCATTTCATTGCTTGAGTCATTACATACAAAATTGGTGAACTAGTTATCAAATTCTGCCACAATGCTAGAATTGTACAGTAGGTTAATACACAGGGGCAGTTAATATGGTATATGGTTTTGTACAGTAGGTTAATACACAGGGGCAGTTAATATGGTATATGGTTTTGTTTCTTTTAACTTGAATAAAACACTGTCCTGTGGCTTATACACAATATGGCTAATACACAGGAAATTACTGTATGTATTTCATGTGCCCTGGACATTATACAATTTATGTTAAGCTAGGTACATGTGGTGATGTGAACAATTTTTATATGGTATTCCTTGAATGTAAAGGTAATATGTGATTGGTAATCATGATGTATTGATCTCTTGGAATATCTCTTATGGGTAGTTTCAATAAAATACTAATTTACTGAATTTTGGGGTTTTTCCAAATAGTATATTCCAAAAAGTAAATAGCATAGCAATGCAGACCTATGTAATCATCAGGTAGGAAGGTATAAATACATTGATTAATGAGGTAGTGGGCATTTCCATTAGTGCTGGAACACGTTGTGTCTCTGAAAACATAGATTTGCTCATTATTACACATAAATCTTGAATTTTATCAACCAAAATGAAGGGCAAAATCACAATGATTCAACATATGTATGCCAACATCAAACACCACATATGCATTAGTAATAATGAGGTTTGGATTATTTTCTGGGCTCTTATGAGTGGTTTAACAAAAAAAAGCCCATAGGCGGAATTTCCTTTTTTCAAATCAGAGGTCAACTTTGAAGGCCTGTACAGCCACAAAGCTACAAGATCCAACTTGCCATCATACCATTTTATACTCCAGAGATATGTAGCTTTCAGAAAAATAGTGAGAATTTGCCCCCCCAAGTGGTAGTGACACGCCCCTTTTTGGGCCTGTGGCTCATGGACTAGTGTTAATTCCACTGTTCCCATCAATATTCAGGCTGTCTTCATGCCTCAGTCATCTCCACGGTCAATCTGAAACACAAAATAAACATCAGACATTTATTCCTTTTTGAAAATAGCCTAACTCACAATTACTCGTTTTTTATCATCAGTGATCCTGTTAGCGTCACTGTTTTTCCAAAATAGTTGGCCGTTTTGCTCAAGCTAATAAGCTAGTATATTGCTGGAAAATATAACCTTTCAGTAAAGTTATCAATTGCTCGGCTGCTTGCTGTTGTCTCTGAATAAACCAACAGAGATAAAAAGCAGATGAAAAGTTTGAAAAGTTGGGCTGTGTCTTAGTCCAACCGCAGGCTGGCTAATCATGTCAAAAGATTGATCGTGAGCAAACCAAAGATCCTTGATTAATGTTACTGCTCGGACTTCTGCATGCGTGGCAAGAAAATGGGGTTGTCTCATAGCACTGACACAGATCTGACACAAACAACAATTGACGACGTATACCACTGCTAGGTATAATAAAAAATAATGAAACAAGCATTTGATCAATACTGAGCCTACTATATCTTCTTTTCCAGTCTTACTGTAGTAATGAAGTGGCCATAGGAACATAGTGCACCCCCATGGTTTCTAAATTTGTCTCATTCCAAAATACCTTTTATTTCTTTAGCAGCCAGTTGACAATGAAGTAGGGAAAGGTCAATTTAGCAGAATCAGCACCTTAATTAATTATTCTAGATATAGAATATCAGTTAATCAAGATTCAAACCCACTCTGATCACAGCAACTCAAAACAAGCCTGGAAACAAGCAGTCAGCGCCCTGCTACAGCCAGTGGTCCTTCACGATTATCTCAGATTTGACTTAATAAATAAGATAAAATGGTTCTTTATTTAAATATTACAACAAGTTTTTACTTTTAAATTGAATGGATAAAAAAAAAAATCAGTGTTACCACACATCTAATGAACTCAGGTATGCTAGACCGCTGGCTGAGCCACCTGGGAGAGGTAGACGGCAAGTGGAGTCTCAGCACAGGTCGGCCGCCCTGACTTTGACAAAAGTAAATTACACAAGCAAAATCAAGAGTCAAGCACTGATTAAGACTGTTACATTTGGCTACCACATGTAGTGGAAGTTGAGAAAACACTACACATCCACAGTTACCAGACTATTATGGTGGACTTGTTCTACTATTAGACATCAACCAAGAACTAAAGTCACACATTGACAGCACAATACATGGTACAACAGCAACCAAACAACACAGCTTAACAAACAAACAAAACCAACTGTACGCCATCCACCTTACCCACAGAGCACATGGGAGACCAACAAGAGGGGGTGGGGCTATTGTTGCCACCATTGGCTGTCTTCTTCTCCCCTAATGGCTTAGGCACTTCCTGTCTGAGTGCACTGGCTCCCCCCAAGGCACTGGTCCCAATACTACACCCCATGCCCACAGACCATCCTGTTACATAAATATATATTTTTTAACAAAAACACTTTGCCCACAATTATTTTCCATCTTAGAGTTGACTACACGTTTCAGTAGTTGTCTAAGCATCACTCTCAGTAAACCCCTACCACCACCTCCCAATCACTTCACATTCGCCCACTGGGGGAGTTCCAGCAGCAAAATGTCACGTACAGCCAGAGGAGGGGAGACAGAAAGGGGAAGTCCAGAAGCTCTGTGGTGAGTCGGAAAAACACCTTCTCTGGCAGGGGATTTTTAAGAGTCAAGTGTTGCTAATTAAGCAAAAAAAAAAAAAAAAAAAAAAACTATTTAATTCGTTTAGTCTCCTACAGTTCTCATCTTTATTTTCTCTTCTGTGCGCCACGTTTATGCTTACTAATTCAGGGCTGCCAACTCTCACGCACAGAGGTGATTCTAGAGTCTGTGAGGGCCCCAAGCAAAAATTTAAAGGGGGCCCTACCGACATGTGTTATCACCATTATGTTATATCACCATTAGGTTATTATATTAAATAATAAAAATACAAAAACATGTATCTTACCACTGCAAGCTGGCAGCTCGACTTGTCTTACATGTGTGTGTAGAACAGACCAGAGATGGCAAAAGTACTCACTTTCCATACTCAAGTAGAAGTACAAATACTTGTGTTAAAAACATACTCTGGTAAAAGTAGAAGTACTGGTTTAACTTATTTACTCAAGTAAAAGTAACAAAGTACAGGCTTGGAAATTTACTTAAAGTATAAAAGTATAAGTAGTCTTGTGAATGACAACCATTTTTTATGCAACAGCACCGGGACCACACAAATGTTACCAGAGTGCAAGAGTGCCAGTCTCTCTTTTTAAATCTTCCCATAACCTGTTTGGCCATTTATTGGCTTTCTCCCCCAACATTGCACTGCCTACTTCAGAGGGCAGTGTGTTCTTTTGGCCTACCATCAAATGCTGGACATCTTTAGAAAGCTAAGATCCTATAGTTTCTTAGGAAGCACTGGCACAGAGTTACAGAGCCTAGACTATTGTTTTTTTCTTTCTGCGAGATAACAAGCATCTCTGAACTGACTACATTGATTTCAGCCTTCTAGGTCACTTGATATTAGCCTGGCTGTCAGACTCATTGAGATGGGGTCTGGGAACTAGGCATTCATTTTCTCGTATTTGAAACGTGGTTTACGAATGCCCAGAGCCGTTTATTGGGCGCTACGAATGTCTATTAAATGCGTCTGTATGTAGCTCATAACGGCTTCGATGTGTCGTCGTTAACGTTACTGCCATCAAGCTGCAATGATTTGCCGCGAATGAATGCCGCCCAAATCAAGTCATCTTGTAGTGGTGCGTCGAGTGCAACGTAGCCTATATCTGCTATTGATGACGCGAAAAATAATAACGGTAGGCTGAAATTATTTGAAACTAAAGAAACGAGCCAGTTTTGTAAAATGTAAGGAGTAGGAAGTACCAATATTTGTGTTAAAATGTAAGGAGTAAAAGTAAAAAGTCGCCTCAAAAATAAATAGTAAGGTAAAGTAAAAATATCTGACAAATCTACTTTTATTTGTATTTGTACTTTGTTACTTCCCATCTCTGGAGCAGACTGTCCTGAATCTGGCAATGTCATTGCCATGGTGGAGGGATTCTCTGGGGCTGAGCAAATTACAGACATATGTGGTGTGCACCTTACAGAAATAAATGCCATTTTTTTATTTAGTGATGAAAAATGACCTTTCTGTGCTCCATATCTGTGACACGAACTGATCTGACCTGACTTGACCCAAGTTTGCCTGTTAGCCTGTGTGTGCCTATGGTGTATATGCACTCATGATTCTTCTGAAAAAAACTTTTTACTGCATTACCATGAACAAAGCAGAGGCAAAAAAGGGGTTTCTTTGTTGAACAAATTGGGATGCAATGTGAGCCTTGAATTGGATGCCATGCAGGAATTTGCTAGGGTCTCAAAACCAGATTATGAACATGCTTTGCCATAGAGAGAAACACACGATAGCGTTGGATTATAAAACATGCTTTGCCACAAAAACAAATAAAAACGTGAGGTAAGAAGTCAAGCTATATGAAGTTATTATTTCACGATACCAAAATTATGACTTTGATACGATACTGTAATGCATTGTCCATCGGGTTCCATTAAGTGGCATACGTTAACACGGCTGCCATATTGCTGAGTAGTGTTGTCACGATACCAAAATTATGACTTCGATACGATACCTGCCATAAATATCACAATGCTCGATACTGAAATGATACTACGCCGAGATCCTAAGATATCTGGAAAAAAAGGACTCATACTTCCTCCAAATGTATTAAGTCATTTGTGTTGAATTCGGTGCACTTTTGTAGTGTGCAGGTCAATTCTGGGTTCTAAACTTCCTACATAATTATTATTTTTATAGTCAGTAAAATACTGTAGTAGGCCTACTTTGTGTGATTAAGTCCTTTATTGTTTGTTATAGTTCATTTACATTGTGTTGTGTTTAGGTAATACAGTAAAGTAGCTTTAAATAGCCAAACTAGGCTAGATCAAGGTCAGTGTTGAAATTACTGCATGCAAATCACTGAATGCTATGCAGAGGGGCCTAATCTTTAGGCCATCTGATGTACAGTATAGGCTACCCTAGGCCTTCCCGTGTTCATGGGATTTCTTTGACAGTTGCAAAGGGAAAAATGTGAGGATAGTCATTCTTTACGCCCAGTGTACAAGTACGACGTTCCAACCACTCAGGTCTTCGTCAGATAGGCCTACACCATTACCTGTTGCAATATGTCTTTGTGCATTCCTACATTACGTCTATTTCTTTGATAACATGATTTGCTATTACGTAACAAAAAGCTGCTATTATTATTAGGACTCAACACACTTTGGTGGTATTATGCTGTGGGCTTTAATTAGCGCATTTCGGGTAGCCTATCCTACATCTGGGAAATAATTCTTGAAAAAATTGCAGTCTACATGCCATGACAAATATTACCAGTAGTACTGATCGAACATAAAATAGATTGTTTACAAGTTATGGTAATGTTATGCTGGGGTGAACATTGCGCTTTCATCACGTTAGCACCCTATGATGCTCGTTATGTCTCGTCAAAATGATTACAGCTCGTTGTCTCGTCAATTCATTGATGAAGGAAGGTTCGCTTTATCCCAGAGATTGAGAACCATACTCGATTTCACTTTAATTCCATTAATATGTCTGCGAGGTGTTTAGCCAAGTTCCATGCGTAGCCTACTGCTTTTAAATTACTTTGAAACATATTTTAAAAACGGGCCTCTGTGTACCTGATGGCTTGCCTTCACTATTTGCGATGTATCCGAAATAGTTGCAGATTTCACTTCACCTTTTGTTTTATCCACAAGGCCAAGGACTGTCGGCAAAGAACTATGTTGATGTTGGCTGCGCACTCACTCACTCAGAGCTGCCTGCTTGACACGCCCACTTGCCTAGATGCTTGCAAGGAGCGGTGAGAGCAGTTCACCAGACACAGAACGTTAATTTTAATAAAGTATCGATTCTAAAAACGTCGGAAATCGTATCGTTTTTTGCGTGAAGGCATTGTGATACCTTTTTAGTATCGATACACCGTGCAACACTAGGCAGGATGGACTGGGGTTGAATCCAGCCATCCGCCTTCTCATTTGGTTATGGTTGGTTCTCTTCTTTTCTATCCAGTTCATGGTTGGCTCACATTATGTCTTTGGTGGCCAATCATGTCACAAGGGAGATGTTATAGCTCGAACATACCCCTAGGGCAGCACGCAACGCCAGAAGTTTGTATTGTTTGGGTTTACCTGATTTCCGGTTGTGTCGCAGGAATGTAAAGGCCTACCACAAATGGTTTACCGTTGCCCAGCTTGCTCGTGGCTTCGATCGAGCTCCGATCTTTTATAGAACTCTCTGCTGTGTCGTGGCTACCTCGTCTTACATCAGATTGAGCGGAATAACGCATTGTTACTCTCATTGACTCGCACACCAAGCATTGCCTGCAAGCTTCGTGTATCAACACGCTGTGGCTCAGGTAGGTCTTTTCCATTCGGGCTAGGTGGTTACTTTATTTGGGTGGTAGCTTAATAGGCCTATTATTGTGTGTTTCAGGGATCTACCATACAGTAGCAAGAAAGTGTTTGCCGACCTGCCTTAGAACGACTGCTGCTTTGCTTTGCCTAGCCGCTGTTAGCCCATCACCATCTATCTGCTGTGCTACTTACCAGGATCAAGCTAATTGATTGAGCCCATTGACCTGAACGAACTGTATCATAGGCCTCCGGTGCGGCCGCCGGAGCGCCTGCCCTCTGACCTGAATGAATGTGTTTGTTACGTGGTGTAGTGACTGTTTGAGTGGGTTGTGCATCCTTGTCCCCTAAATTGTGAATTTATTTGGGTTGTTTGTTTTCTTTCAGTTGTTTTGTGGTGTTTGTGTCCTTCGGCAGGAGGCCGTTTGCTTAGTGCTGTGGAATGCCAGGAACCTAGTTTACTTTGTCAATTGTTTCCATGTAATGTTATTATTTGTCATTTGAGTTGCATCATTGAGAGGAGGCGATTATCGCTGCAGAGCATCAGTGCTGCCGTTGTTTCACAAACATCATTTCATTGTTGTCTGTTTGTTTGTTTGTTTGTTTGTTTGGTTGGTTCATTTGTTTCTACTGACTTGATCTGTCTGTGTCCGTGTCTGTTTCCGTGTTGGTGTGTCCTCTTCAGTGTGTAGTGTGGGTGCCCTCACAGTGTGACCGTAGCCGTGATGTGTGTGTTTGCGTGGCCTTGCACGTGTGCCTGGGGTGGATTCTTTGGATACTCATACCTGAGTCGCTGGACGCCCACCGATAAGCCTCAGTCTGGTTCTGTGAGTGTGTGTGTGTGTGTGTGCGTGAGACTCTATGCCAGTACACTGACCCATGTACCACCCTTATGTGGTGTTTGTTGTTGTGCATTATTGATGATAATGAATTGTTTGATCTCTATTGAATTGCTAAGATTTGGTGACATTGTAGTGATATTATAGTGACTCATACTACGTGTAAAGTGTTTTTACCATTGCTGACGTCAGCTTTTAGAGTGCCTACTAATTTGCTGTGTTTTTGGACTAATAAAATTGTATTTTTTTATGGAACCACGTCTCTGTTTGTTCATTACCTGAACCTGATTGCCTAATTTGATATAAATCTTAGTCATAATTTGATAGAAGTCTTAGTCATTTACAGTTCCCCGGGTTAGACCCTGGGGTGGCGTAGTCGAAGTCCATTACTGCTGCCGCTACATGTGCATTCTTAATATAATCTGATACTATGTGGTAAATTATAGCTCTGTGTATACGTGTGCGTGTACTCATCACATTTGGGAACCTAGTTAAACCTTTCCTCTCGCAGCTTCCATCGACACAGATAGATTACAGTTTTTCTTGATCGTTTCAATGCTTGTGTTAACACCATTTTATCAACACCAACAATTATCAGGTCTTAACAATTATCAGGTCTTAACAAAATTACTCTAGCCAAAATGACACATTTTATACAGCCATACACAAATACAGCCATCAATATGAACCGGTGTAGCTTTACATGTCATGTTTGCTACCAGTGTCATTTCCTCATGACACTGGCATAGACATCTGAGTTTTGCAAAAGGGTGTGATGTCATCTGTGAAATGAAAGCAAAAAAAACTGTAACCACATCCTCACATCTGCAGACCTTTTGCTGGAAATCATGTTGCCTGTGAAAATAGGTCAAAATCTAGGTCACATAGGCAGACATGTGCCGGATGTCTATGGGTGGAAGCAGACTGCATGTACTGTAGCTGTGGTTAAGAAGCAAGCTAACAGGAAACATTAGGGTGCTTATACGGGTGCTGTCATAATATTTTGCTTGCAAAATATCAGACAATTCAAAATTAGTTGAGATAAATAGCAGGAATATATGCTTGTTTTTATATTTGCTTATAACAAGACATGTTTGCATTTGATTTGAATTTTTTATTTTTTTTTGACCATAGTACAAGTGAAAATGTTCTTGTTCTATTGGCAAATATTGCATGTGAAGGTGTCTTGTTTGGTGGAAATGCTACTTAAAATAAGCAAATTGTCTTCAAATAAACATGTGATATCTGTCAACACATACAAACAGTAACTATCAACAAATGCCACCAAAGTGAACAAAGTTCCACAACGTTCCCTGTGGTTGTGTGTCTGTGTGTATGTGTGCATGTGAACCGCTCACATCAAGCGGGACAAAAAGGCTTCCCTTCTATTCTCTAGGAGGCCTATTCTCGTGGTTGTAGCATGATTCAAGCCTGAGAGACGTGAAAGACCTGATGCTATTATTCATAATAATGATTTCATAATTTATTGAATATATTTCCTTCATTAGTATACCAGTAACCAGATAGTTAGGCCTATTCTAACACAATATCCCACCTTGATTAGAACTGGCTAAATGTCCTACTGTCTTTGTGAAAAATGAATATTGGACAATTTATCATTTATAATTTTTTGAAATCCTCAAATATCAAAGTTGGTATGGGTCTTTAAATTCCCATATCAGTCCGGCTCTACTGACCAAAGTGTCTGAATCTGTCCCCAGAGGACTAATTTGTTTTTAGGGCCAAAATAATGCAACATTCTAAAAAACATAGTTCCTGTCCTTGATTATGATTTGTTGAATTACATTTGATGCCCAGCACAACCCCTCATATTGAGCGTGTTTCGTTCCATTACTGCGCTACAAGAATTGATACAAGAGTCTCAACATTGCTTGGCAACCATTTTAATGGAGGAGATACAGTATCTCTCATCAGCCTGGTCACAACACACTTTATGAATAATACAAATATGACATGTATGTATATATTTAGAAGAGTGACATCAAGTAACAATAAATGGGTGCTTGGATAAATAATAAATAATATAAAACTTAATAAAAAAAAAAGATTTTGAATAAAATGATTATGTTTTTTAAATAAAAAAAGATTCAAAAAAAAGATACAGAAACTGCATTTATGGGATGCACAGAATGCAAATGCTCACTGGCTTCAATCCAAATCAAATAAATGAAAATGTAAACATTGTTACACGCATATATTTATTTTCTGTACATAGAGCACCCATGGCCTTATGGTGCCGGGGAAGAAGAGTTGAAGAATTGCTAATTCATTCATTCAATCTTTATTTATTCTCGGCGGTTCATTGAGGGTAGTCCTCATTTTCAGTAAAGCTGAGATTACACAGTAACAATGGAATAACAAGAGATATAGTATAATAATTGTAGAAAATAAAACAAAATAAAACAAATACTAAGATAACCTGCATAACATTATAAACGAGGAAGGGAAAATAAAAAATACAGAAAATATTAAAAATAAAATAATAACAACAATAAAAATAACATATACATAAAACAGGTACAATTTGACATATAAAGGTTTGTGATTACAGATCTGAATTGATTATAGGAAAGTAGAGAGTTCATTTTTATGTTACATTGGAGATTATTCCAGGAAGTAGGGGCACAATAACAAAAGGCCTACTTTCCCAACTCTAATAAAGTTGTTATTAAATGTTCAGCTATTCTGAAATGCTTTTTACAGCCTTGCTTGTTACACAGAACATTATGGTCATCATTATTGTGCATAATGTCAGAAAGTCATGTTGGAGAAGGCAATACCTTGTTTGGCCAGGCGGGGTCCTTCGTCCCTTTCCTGTTACGCTTCCTGGCTTTCTGATGCTTTATTTCTACCTTCAGTTGTCCAATCTGGATTACATTTGGCTCTTTGGATTCAGCTCCTAATCCTTCTAGCTGCCATTTTCTATCAGCATAGTCCTCATTTATTTGTTTGCATTTCTTTATCTGTTCAGCTATTAACCAAGATGTAGTGGTGGCAAATATTGTTGTAAATCCTGCTAGTACAGTAATATAGGTCATTACAGGAATTGTTGGACCTACTATCATAAGTCCGGTTGCTAATGCTATCCCAGCCCCTAAAACAAACAGAACTTTTGTGACATAATCAATTACAGTTTCATCTTTCTCACATGTTAGCTTTGCCTGAGCCTTCTCATAGATTTCACTGCTATAATGCTTTCCTCCATTGACACAACGCATGTCATTGATCTTTTTCAGCAACTCCGTAACCTCAAGTTTGTTATTATTAATGTTGTTGAACACATGGTATCTCTCCCCACATTTGTTAATAATTTCAACAAAATTGGAATGAATATATTTATCTACCGATCTTTCCCCTAGCCAATCACCATGAGTAAACAGGATGATCATATGGAGAAGAACCTCTTCTCCAAAGTTTTCTTTGATCCACTCGATGGCCTTAAAGTCCTTATCTGTGAATCTTATATCTAGCCTGATCACCAGCAGGAAAGCATGAGGTCCAGGTGCAGACAACTCAATACAGCGTTTTAGTTCTTTCCTCAGATCGTTTTCTTCAAGTGTGATGTCAGAGATACCTGGTGTATCAATGACACTGACAAATGTTTTTTCAACTTGTGCTGATGACACCTGGCATGCTCTTGTTATAGGTACAGGAACACACTTTGATTTGAATTCAGATTTCCCTAAAATCCTGTTTCCATTTGTGCTTTTTCCTGATCCAGTTTTCCCCAGAAGCACAATCCTCAAGGGTTCATTTGGCACTATAAATCAAGCAGAATGTCACTGTTCAGTAAGGTGTGTTAAATTTGTAACACAACTATACGAATGGGTATATTAGATAGCAGTGAACTTTGTAATTGTTCCTCACTATCTTAGCAATCCCATTTTCTACTTGTAAACCCACACATATTCTGACTCAAACCGATTTACATTTTCAATTACTGAGTGCAATGAAGCTACTTTTATCAAACCATCATATGATGAGATGAAAAATCAAGACTTTTCTGAAACTTTCTGAAGGTACTTTACTAAATAAAGTATAAGTAAGTATGATAACACAATCCAACAAAATACAGATTCATTAATTAGGCTCTTGATGTTGTAAAATTATGTTTTTGTATAGTTTATTTCAGTGTCTACGTTGAAAATTGTGAACAAAAAAAATACTCACAGTGTTTCTCCATTACAAGTACAAGTGACACAAGCTGTTGTCCTCAGAAACACAGACGAGAGTGAACTGTTATCTGTAGGGTGACTCCTACACAAAGTAGACAGCCAATCACATGTCGATTTGATTTCTGTCCCAAGCAGATCAGAGAAAAATACCTTATACACACAATTTCTATAGGTCCTGTACACACATAGTCTTGTCAGTGATAGGCAGACAGGATGCTTATTTGAATGGAATTAGAATATTATTATTTTGGTGGTAATTGATGCTTGATTCTTGATTCTCATAGAAACAAATAATGGAAAAGTACACCATTTGTAAGTGATTCCATCTTTTTTATTCATTCATATATATACAGTATATATATATATATATATAAGGGATGGGTAACTTTGATGATAGAGAGGGTCACAACATTTTCTTGTCTCTGTCAGAGGGCCAGATGTGACTGCGAATGTCCACCACTGGGATATCAAAAAAATATATACAGTAGCCTATGTCTGCACGGTTTATTAAACCAACATGCATTAATTTAATATTTCTATACTCAAATGCATTTTTATTATTGTTTCTATTCACCAATTAACTTTAAATAAACTAAAACATATTACACATTCACAACCTTTTTCCCACTGTAATGGGTAATAGCTCTTGTAAAAAGGCTCTGTTAGTGTATCTTTACCAGGGTTCCCACTCTAAGTCAAATGTTAAATTCCATGACTTTTCCCTGACAAAAATCCTGAATTCCATGACCAATCGGGTAATTAAAAATGGCCATTGAAAAAAACAGGTAAGGCTAACCACTCAAGCAAGTAGTAATGGAAAATGCTGATAACCTTAAACACCAATGTTGCGTGTAAATATGGTATTATTATGCCTAATGTATTTTGTCAAGTCAATTTTGAACTCCTACAACAAAATTCCCTGATATTCCATTGCCCCCCCTAAGATATAATTCCCTGACGTTCCATGCCTGGAATAGACTTTATTAAAATGCTGATCGTATTCTTCAAATTCCATGACCCGTGGGAACCTTGCTTTAATTTGAGGTCGGCTAGCGACTCTAGCAGCTCCGATGTAGCCTACTTTTAGTTATCTTGCATCGTGCATGGTGTTGTAGTGTTGACTTAAGTTCGCGGCTGATTTCGTTTCTAAGCATAGCCTACTAAACACAAAAGTTGACTTTGAATTCTGTGATAAGATCAGCTGTTTCTCACCTTGTCTACGATTTTGAGTTTTGTTTAAATAAGCCGTTCTCTGTCTCTTCCTCATTCGCTAGTGAAGAAAGCTCGACTTCGCTCAACCAGCACACCCAGAGAACACAGTACACACAGAGAATGTCTAATAAGGGGAGAACTTTCATTCTCGGGAAACTTCCGGTTTCTGAACTGATTGCAGTTCCATCTGTGGTTCCACATGAGGGCGCTCGCAGGCGAGTCCAGAATGAATGGAGGTCTATAGAGCTCAAAATCCACTTTTCTCGGGATATAATTTTTTTCCAAGTAATTTTAATATTTTGTATTCGAAAGGGGAGGCAAAGAAAGTACACTTGGTTGAGTATTATATTTTTTAAAGCCACTTAATTGTTCTAAAATGCCTTTCAAACGTGTCAATGACGTCATTCATTAGCACAGTGGTTCTTAAACTTTTTGCGACCCCACAAAAAAGTATGGCGAGGTCTGGCGACCCCACTTTCCCCAAACCCATTCTAAGTCCTTACTCAAATACCCCCCTCAAACGTTAATAACTAAATCAAGCAAAAACTAGAAAGCAAAGTCATTTGTTTTATTTACTCCATATGAACAAGAACCGAGAAAACCAAACAATCACGATTAAACAAGTGTAGGCTGCCGCCATATCAGATCAGAGTGCTATGTGCGTAGCGGGCGCACACACAAGCACGCACACACACATACACATGCAGCATTAGGCCTACAACGTTACATTAATTATATTTATGGCGATAACAATAACAATATTTTTTATTTCCCTTTTCTGGTTTACTATCTTTAACAATTTCAATGGGAAGGGTGGGCATGCTTCCGTGAACATAGCAAGTTAATTCTAGGAGGAATGCTGCATACGGCGACACAGAGATTTTCCTCCACGGTGCTGAGCCGACATCTGTATTTTGAGATGTCGTTTCATTTTGACAGGTTTTAAGCTCTCATTCGCCAGAACATCGCCACAAATCACACATTGTGGGTGGTCGAGGTCATCTTTAACTTGGCAAGGGAATGCATATTTCAGAAATTCTTTCTGATAAAGCCGACACGCCGTTTTTTTTTTTTTTTATTCTCACCGGCCGTTAGACTTGTCCCATCTGAGGATCACGGAGGAGTAGAAGCACTGGTACAGTAGATGGCACTTCCGAGCTTTTGTTCAATTTTTTAAGCAGCCACCTGTCCATTTTGGCTAATAGGCTACCTATATACATTGTTTCTATCAGCGGACCAGTAGCCCATAGGCTGAACCAGATCTCGTTGAAAGACGAAAAAAAATCTCTCTCTTCTCTTAACTGCGTGTAAATAAGAAAAAGGCAGAAAAGGCCAATATTATTTTCCTTTGTTTCACCTAATAATAATTTCAGACTGAATACAGAAAATAATTGGCGACCCCACGGAAGTTTTTGGCGACCCCTAGTTTAAGAATCACTGCATTAGCACAATGCTAGCGTATTATGGGCAACAACGACCCAACCTGTAAGAAAACGAAGGACATGACTCACGGATTATTTCACTTTTGATTGATAATCCATTTACATTTTGCGAAAAATAAAATACAATCTGAGGGTTTCAGTCATTAAATAGGTGAAAACAATAAATTTAGCCATGTAGCTCCATAGGACCCCATGTATTTTGGACTCGCCCGCGATCGCCATCTAGGTGAACTCTGGTGAACTGCAACCAAATTCGGTATATGGAATTAATAGAGAGTGGGGAGGCTCTCCATAGACGGGATTTTTTAAATATAGGAAGCACCCCTATCGGTGGATCGTATCATTACAATAAGGATCCTGTTCAGACGTGAAACCAACATTTTAATGACATTTCAAAACTGGTCCGCGGGCCGCACTGAGTGAGGAGGAGGGCTGCATGCAGCCCGCGGGCCGCCAGTTGCCCATCCCTGTCCTACGATATGAGAAACAAACAATTGAATATTTGATGTGCTTACAGTCTAGTTCAGGACATGTAAGTGTTTGATGTATTAAATACGTTATTTTATCCAGCAGGGCACAATTTGTTATATTTTGTAAAATATACCTCTCAAAGTATGTAGCACATTCATTAGTTTCATGTTTACATTTAGCAGACACTTTTATATGAAGTGACTTAGGCCTACATATGTATTACAATTGACAATTACCATTGTCCCTGGAGCAACGAGGGGTAAAGTGTCTTGTTCATGGCCACAATGATAGAAGCTGGTAATTGAACCCACAACTTTTCTGGCATGCAAATGTATGCTAACCCAGCTCCTTAACCCATGCGCTATCACCGCTCATGTTGTTTGGTTACAAGAGCTCTGAACATTAATATGAATCTCTGAACCCCACAATGTTTAGTAGTAGATATGTAATCTGTTCTTGCTTATGTAGACTTGTGTAAACTTCACACAATTCTAAAAGTTTGCACAAAACCCTAGCCTTTCCAGACCCCACAATGTCCTCAACACTGAAGGAAGTGCTGAGGAACACTCTGGAAAACCTCACGGGAGCTGACTTTAAGAAGTTTAAGCACTACCTACGAGACCAGGGTCAATTTGCATGTTGGAAGTTGGAGGAGGCTGACAGAGGCGATGCCGTGGAGTTGATGGTGCAGGTGTACTACATGGGAGCTGGGGGCATCACGGTGACCATCTTGCATAAGATGAAACACAACCAGCTGGCCATGGAGTTGAAGAGGGATCTGGCAAAATGTATGTGTAGCTGATAGTCTCTCATAAGGCACCAGCAAATATTCTAGAACAGAGCAAGATGGATTACTGGCAGGAAAATACATTGGATATGTTGAAGTACGTTCTATGACTCTATGGGCGCCATTTTAGTAAGCTCAGGTGTCGTCACAGACGCTGGCTACCGTGGGAATCCTATGGCGCTGATCCTAAAATGTTAACAATATTTTGTTCTGTAAAGCTGTATGTTGAAATTACGAGAAACCCAATAGACCACACCATGTCTAGACCAGTTAAATATATTGTATAAAGACAATGTCAAATTATTTCCGAGGGTAAATTAGGCTAGGGCACTGACATCTGTCCATCATCCACCAAAACTAAGTTCAATGGGCCTATAGTGTTGGAGATAACGCGTTACTGTAATTTCGTTTCGTTCAACTTTATTGGGAAACAAAGTAGTCTAAAGGTAAATTTAAATTTCAGTAATTCGTTACAGTTACTGAATAACTGTAACGTCCATTCCTGCATTAGGTCTAGGCTACTCACAATATCTGTCTAGCCTATTAACTTATTGTCTCCATGATTGCTTATTATGACCGCCGCTAAGCGAAGCGGTCATATAATGATTGTCAAAGTTTTTTTTTTTTTTTTTTTTCCCGTCATCTACTTCCTGAATTTTTGGTCAACGATACCCGGGACACACCGAAACACCGGTGCACATGAAATTTGGTGGGTATGTAGCCCCACTAGACTTTTACGGAAAAATTTCGTTTCGTCCCCGGGGGCCACTCCCCCACCGTGCTGGGCCCCCCGAACCGCAAAAAAAGCCATTTTTCCTAAATAACTACCTGCACCGTGGCACTGAGGATGAAGAATCTTTTATGGTATGTTGGTCTTAAGGGCCCACATCAACCTGGCCCAACTCATTTGTGATTTGCACCCCCCCGGTAAAAAATGAAAATGCAATATTATTCTGCTTTAATCGCCCCTATCTTCAGTTAAGATGTTCAGAACTGCACCAAATTTTATGTGTATGATTGACCTGGCATTCTCTGGGGGTATGCCAAGTTTCGTAGAATTTCATCCATGGGGGGGTCTAAAAAAAATCAGGATATGTGTACATTTAGTGACTGTACACTCATTGGCCTGTAGATGGCGGTGCACACATATACACATACACACACACACACAGGCACCCACATACTATCGGTATTAGAACGGCCGATACATAATTACAAATTCAGTAGGATTAAAAGAAAGCCAAATATTCATCATCATCATGGCTGCATTTCCAGTATTGGCGATAAGTAGGCTAGTCGTTTGTCCACTAGATGGCGCATCGTTGCAGTGAGACGTAATTTTGTTGGAAGTTAAAAGTAGGTTGGAAAAACAATCGACGCTTCCTACAAGGACTGTAGTTTACCGCAGAGAACGTCTAATAAGGATAGGACGATGTTCACATGAAATGTAATTCCCATTTCTTCTTGAAGCCGAAATAAATCTGAGGATGTTTATCGGACATGCTTGGTTTTTACTGCAGGTACGTTAATCTTATAATATCAATAAGGACCTAGGTACAATAATGTTACCGTTAGCGTTGGTTGAGTGATGGAGGCCAATTTGATTGATTACATTTGTAGAAAACTACATGCGGTTATACCAAGCAAATTGATAGCAGCACTGTAATTGTATCTTTCGACTGTCATTTGTTGCACGTGCTACAAAAATCATTCTGTGCAATGGAAGATTTACCAACGTTACACCGGTCTGATACAGTTTTGCCTATACATGCGTGAGACTGAGACGCCTGTTTATTTGTTTTAAGTGCGTGCAGGGTGTGAGAGGGGAATCGATGTGCTTTGATTCCAGCTTGGTAGTTGTAGTCTGTGAAATTAAAAAGTACGTGTGTGTGAAGTATCCAAACAATGACACCTTCATTTCATTATGGCTGCTTTAGCAACACACCTTAAGCTACTGTGTAGTGGGTCGAAGTGGCTACTTCATTCGCGCTTTCCTTGACTCATGGAGCTGCGTGAATTTTATTACAACATTTCGCCACGATATGGCAGTTTAAGTCCGCTTGATACTGTAAGGCGTAAGCCATTGGTTTCCAAAGGAGATTTTATTTGTGTCACCAGCCTATTGACAATTTATGTTGTAAATATAGGCCTACCTTATAAGCCTACCTGTAGCTTAGGGAAGCTAACAGCTTTCTATTAGGATCTAGTTTGTTAGTTACAGTTTTGTCATAACTCCCTGATGCGTTTTTGCATTTAGAATAGCCAGAGCGTGGATATCTCAATCGGAAAATTAAACAATATCGGGTGCCTATGGACTAGGCTGGGTGAACCCAGCCTGATCTGCCCGCTGTTTATTTTTTGATTTCTTAAAAGATTGAGCTTGGTCTGGTCTGGCTTGGAAAGCCAGACTAGCCATGGACCTCAGTTACACAATGCAAAGGAACATGAATCAGCCTATATTTGCACGAACAATAACGGACAACAGCTCTTCAACTTTGGCCCGTTAAAATGTGTATGAACAGTCTAGCGACGCATTTCATCAAGGCCCATTTGGACATGTCAGTTATTTGCACCACTGGTTAGATGTAAAACCGCATTTTGTTTCAGACTACTGTTACTTAATTTGTGCATTGACAATAAAGTATCACATGAACTAAAGATGACTAAAATCTTATGTAGAAGAAGAAACATTCACAAAAAATCCATCCATCCAAAAATGACCTTTGTCAAAACGGCATGGAACTGACAGAGATGTTTTTGTTTATTAATAAATAAATAAATAAATAACATTATGCTGATACCTTTTGCTTTTCCCAAATACAATGTAGCCTACAGGTGTAAGTGACCTTTCATCAATCCAGTTGCAATGGATGAACTGTGATGAACTGCCCTACTTGTGATTGTTTAGAGATTTTACAGGTTTTATAACAATGCTACATCTTCTTTGGCTATTCTACAATCTATTCACCTTTTCAGCACCAGTAGGCTACTTTCTGTGCAGCCGCACACACACACTCAGGCATGCCAAACAAGCATACACAAAAGTTTCAAGAGTGGGGGATGGAGTAAAAGATGGAGACAAATTGAAGTGTGATTTATTTTCGCGGAACGGATGAACAAGACTGAGCGGCGGTCATATTTTGTACCGCTATGCGGTACATCTAGTTTAAAATATGGATTAGCCTTGATAGCCTAGGCTACATTATTTCATAGAGATTTCCGTAGTGTAGAGCACGCATTCTCTCCCTGCACCTCTCTCCCTCAAACGGGTTCAGCCTGCATCTCCCCTTGTCATGAGCTCTCTCTCTGCCTGGTAACACGTGCTGATTGAAGTCTGATGACCTCCACCTGTTCCTGCTCTGCTCTGCCTCACCCTCGTTACCTACCAGCTGCACTGCATTCACCACTCATCATGCCCTCTATATAAAGCCTTGCTTTTCAGTCCACACTTGTCAGATCGTCTGCAACCAGCACCAGTTACCTGCCTGTTTTTGAAAACGCCTCTCACTCTTTGCCTGTGATCCCGGACCCGCTTGACTACTTCTGTGTTCTCCAGCCCCGGTAATCTTGACCTGCCTTCCGTCCCTCTTCTACGAATACCGCCTAGTCCTTGACTGTACTGCTGCTTCGTTTCAATTGCTGTTGTGTGTGTGTTTCCCCCAGGACTTCCCGGATCATCCAGCTCCTGCCATCGCTGTTCGGCTACTGGGGGAACACACACACGCAGACTCTTGGAACTCCTGTACCCCCCCCCCCCGGAACCCCTGAAACCCCCTTAACCCCCAACCCTTAAATAAACTTTTAAACGTGACGCTTTTGTGGTCCTCGTCCTGTTTGGTGTCTGACAGTACGATCTGACCAAACATGGACCCAGCGCACGGTCGAACCAGCATGGAAACCGACGAACCAGAACCACCCACCGCCATGCAACGCCTGGAAGAGACAGAGAGAGAGGTAAACCGCAACACTGCTGACATTGCCTCCCTACTTCAAGCCGGCTTGAGCCAGCGTCAGCAGTTCCAGCAGCAACAGCAACAACTTGCAATGATCATTCAACTTCTCACCAACCTTTCTCCTCTGCCTGCTCCCACCGGCCCAGCCCCAGCCAGCCTGCTCACCGGCCCAGCACCCGAGTCTCCTGCCCAGTCCACTGCTACCGTGGCTGCCGGAGCCCCAGAACCCAGGATCGGCAATCCAGAGCGGTTCAGCGGCGACCCAACCCAGGTACGGGCGTTCCTGACGAGCTGCCGTGTCCAGTTTACCCTGCAACCCAGGACTTTTGCCACTGAAGGGGCGAGGGTCGGTTACGTGATCATTCACCTGACGGGCCGAGCTCGACTCTGGGGAACGGCGGAGTTCGAGCGCCAGACCCCAGCATGTGCAACCTTCAACCTATTCGCAGAGGAGATGCTCAAGGTATTCGATTTGGAATCCACAATAGCCGAGGCATCTCGGATCCTGATGAGTATTCGCCAAGGCAGAAGGACTGTTGCGGATTACTCCATTGACTTTCGAACTGTGGCAAGTCGGAGCTCCTGGAACATGGAAGCATTGGTGGATGCTTTCCTCCACAGCCTGGCGGACTACATAAAGGACGAGCTGGTTTCCCATGATCAACCCCCCACTCTTGATGAAGCCATTGCTCTGGCTGTCCGCATCGACCGCAGGATCCAGGCCCGCCGTCATGAGAGAGGGCGCCAGAGTCCATCCACCAGCACACGGAGTGTCCCAACTGCCCTTCTGTCCGCACCTGCCACACCATCTAGCCAGCCGGACCAGTCTGAACCGATGGAGATCGGCCACACCTCCCTAACCCCTGCAGAGCGCCAGCGACGCATCACCTCCAACTTGTGCCTGTACTGTGGTGGTGATGGTCATCGAGTCGCCACCTGTCCAGCAAAAGCCGGAGCTCACCAGATGTAGGAGGAATCCGGATGAGCTCAATGAACATTCAGCCCTCCATCAGCCGTAAACCCCTCATCCAAGTCTGTCTTCACCTGTCTGATTCCACCCACACCCTGGCAGCCCTGGTGGACTCTGGCGCAGAAGCAAACATTATTGACACAGGACTTGCTCGTCAGCTGGGCTTGGAAAGCCATCGCTTGTCCACTCCTGTTCCAGCCCGGGCCCTGGACGGTCACGTAATTGGCACAGTTACCAGCATCACAGCCCCCATCTCAATGATGGTGTCAGGAAACCACCGAGAGACCATCCGCTTCCACCTGCTCAGCTCTCCAGGCCAACCCCTAATCCTGGGCTACCCTTGGCTCCGTCTCCACAATCCTCACCTCGATTGGGCCTCCGGAACTGTGAAAGAGTGGGGAAATGCCTGCCACCTGACCTGTTTGCGTGCTGCCTCGCTGCCCCCCGGCTCAGTACCCCCCAGCACTGCCCCCGACATTTCTAATGTCCCTGAATGTTACCATGGCCTCCGAGAGGTGTTCAACAAGACCAAAGCCACATCTCTGCCCCCACACCGTCCGTACGACTGTGCCATTGATCTCCTCCCTGGGACTGCTCCACCCAAAGGTCACCTCTACTCACTATCCCCTCCTGAAAGAAAAACTATGGAGGATTACATCAGGGACTCCCTGGCAGCTGGACTCATCCGCCCGTCTTCCTCTCCTGCTGGTGCCGGGTTCTTCTTTGTGGGAAAGAAAGATGGTTCTCTTCGCCCCTGCATTGATTATCGAGGTCTGAATGATGTCACAGTGAAGAACCGGTACCCTCTGCCTTTACTCACCTCTGCTTTTGAATTGCTCCAGGGATCCACTATTTTCACCAAACTGGACCTTAGAAATGCTTACCACCTAGTGCGAGTAAGGGAGGGTGACGAGTGGAAGACTGCATTCAACACCCACACCGGCCATTATGAGTACCTGGTAATGCCATTTGGCCTCACCAACGCCCCAGCGGTATTCCAGGCGCTGGTGAATGATGTGCTGCGGGACATGCTGAATAAATTTGTCTTCGTGTACCTGGACGACATCTTAATTTTCTCCAGAACTCTGTCCGAACACACCCGTCATGTCCAGCTGGTTCTTCGACGGCTCCTGGAGAACTCTCTCTATGTCAAGGCGGAGAAATGCGAGTTCCATGCTCAGACTGTGTCATTCCTGGGATACATCGTCGCTGAAGGCAATATCCAGATGGACCCCGCAAAGGTCTCGGCAGTTACCTCCTGGCCAGTTCCGGGGAATAGGAAGAAGCTGCAGCAATTCCTCGGTTTTGCCAATTTCTACCGGAAATTCATCCGGAACTACAGCTCCGTCGCCGCTCCCCTCACAGCTCTGACCAGCATCAAACACCCCTTTTTCTGGACCCCAGAGGCCAACACAGCCTTTCATACCCTCAAGGCCCGGTTCACCACTGCCCCCATCCTCCAGATGCCGGATTCAGACCGGCAGTTCGTTGTCGAGGTGGATGCCTCAGACGTGGGAGTCGGGGCCATACTCTCTCAACGGGCAGAGGAGGACAACAAGTTGCACCCCTGTGCATTTTTCTCTCGCCGGCTTTCACCTGCAGAGCGCAATTATGATGTTGGAAACCGTGAGCTGTTGGCTGTCAAGCTTGCCCTGGAGGAGTGGCGTCACTGGCTGGAGGGGTCCACAGTTCCGTTCCTGGTCTGGACCGATCACAAAAACCTCGAATACATCCGCAATGCCAAACGTCTTAACCCCAGACAGTCCCGCTGAGCCTTGTTTTTCACCAGATTCAACTTCACCCTGTCATACCGCCCAGGTTCTCGGAACACCAAGCCGGACGCTCTCTCCCGTCAGTTTCATAAGGATGACGCCCCTTCCCAGGAACCTGCATCAATTCTGCCCGATCCCTGCGTCGTAGCTGCCCTGACCTGGGATATCGAGGAGGAAATTCAAGAGGCCCTCCGTGACCATCCCAGTCCCAGTGCATGCCCAGACGGTCGTCTCTTCGTCCCAGATAATTTGAGGTCCCGGGTCATACAGTGGGGACACAACTCCCGCCTTGCCTGCCACCCGGGCTCCGCCCGCACCTGCCATCTCCTTGCCCAGCGCTTCTGGTGGTCTTCTTTGAGAAGGGATGTCCGAGAATTCGTCCGTGCCTGCCCCACCTGCAATCAGAACAAGTCCTCCACTCGGCCCCCCGCTGGTTTACTCCAGCCCTTGCCTGTGCCCACACGACCCTGGTCCCACGTCTCCTTGGACTTTGTAACTGGCCTCCCACCATCAGGTGGGATGACTGTCATTCTCACTGTGGTTGACCGGTTCAGCAAGATGGCACACTTCATTCCCCTCCCTAAACTGCCATCTGCCAGAGAGACTGCCCAGGCTGTTCTTGATCATGTCTTCCGTCTACACGGGCTGCCCAGGGATGTTGTCTCTGACCGAGGCCCGCAATTTACCTCTACATTCTGGAAGGAGTTCTGCCGTCTTCTAGGGGCCACAGTGAGTCTCACCTCTGGGTTCCACCCCCAGTCCAATGGTCAATCCGAGCGGGCAAACCAGGAGCTGGAGAAGGCGCTGCGGTGCATGGTTTCTCGCAAACCCCAGGCTTGGGCACAACAACTGATGTGGATAGAGTATGCTCACAACTCCCTCACCTGCTCTGCCACTGGTATGTCACCTTTCCAGTGTGTGTATGGCTACCAGCCCCCCCTGTTCCCCAGCCAGGAAGGAGATGTGTCCTGCCCGTCTGCCCTCGCCTATGCCCGCCGTTGCCGTCGTACCTGGTCACAAGCTCGTGCCACGCTACTCAAGTCAGCTGTCAGCTATGCCACTGGGGCTAACCGCCGAAGATCGCCGGCACCCGCCTACCGTGTTGGCCAGAAGGTGTGGCTGTCAGCCAAGGATCTCCCACTGCGGGTGGAATCGCGTAAACTGGCACCTCGATTCCTTGGCCCGTTCCCTATCCAGAGGGTCATCAGCCCAACCGCAGTCCGGCTCCAGTTGCCAACCTCCATGAGGGTGCACCCTACTTTCCATGTTTCGAAAGTCAAGCCGACGCATGAAAGCCCGCTGGTCCCCGTGCCGCTTCCTCCTCCTCCTCCTCGCCTCGTTGACGGTGGGCTGGTGTACACCGTTCGACGCCTGCTTCGGTCCAGACGGCGAGGTAGGGGCCTCCAGTATCTCGTCGACTGGGAGGGCTATGGACCTGAGGAGAGAACCTGGGTGCCAGCCAGTCGGATTGTGGACCGGACACTCATCGCCGACTTCCACCGTCTGCATCCTGATCAACCTGCAATCCGTAGGGGCCGCCCCAGAGGGGTCCCTAACCGTCCTGCCCGCCCGGCTTCCTGTCATGTGCCTGACCCTGACCCTGTCTCGGTACCTGTCCCGTCTTCTGTCCACGACCCTCCAGCTCCCTCCGAGGATGAGGATGTTCACTCGGACCGCTCGGAGGAATTCTAGCCCTCCACCGGCTCCCCTCCGCCCTCCCGACGTGGTGTCACTCTTGGGGACTTCTGGGGCCGTCCCTTAGGGGGGGGGTTCTGTCATGAGCTCTCTCTCTGCCTGGTAACACGTGCTGATTGAAGTCTGATGACCTCCACCTGTTCCTGCTCTGCTCTGCCTCACCCTCGTTACCTACCAGCTGCACTGCATTCACCACTCATCATGCCCTCTATATAAAGCCTTGCTTTTCAGTCCACACTTGTCAGATCGTCTGCAACCAGCACCAGTTACCTGCCTGTTTTTGAAAACGCCTCTGACTCTTTGCCTGTGATCCCGGACCCGCTTGACTACTTCTGTGTTCTCCAGCCCCGGTAATCTTGACCTGCCTTCCGTCCCTCTTCTACGAATACCGCCTAGTCCTTGACTGTACTGCTGCTTCGTTTCAATTGCTGTTGTGTGTGTGTTTCCCCCAGGACTTCCCGGATCATCCAGCTCCTGCCATCGCTGTTCGGCTACTGGGGGAACACACACACGCAGACTCTTGGAACTCCTGTACCCCCCCCCCCGGAACCCCTGAAACCCCCTTAACCCCCAACCCTTAAATAAACTTTTAAACGTGACGCTTTTGTGGTCCTCGTCCTGTTTGGTGTCTGACACCCCTAAGCAAATCAAAACGGTGGCTTGTGCAATAACTTTTCATGCAGACTTCAACTGGCGCGGTGTAGCATACACAACTTTGTTCAAAATTGATGCATTCAAGTTGACTTTGCAAAGTTAGTATTATAGCCTATTTATCACAACGTTGTCAGTCGCGAGGTCAATCGCAAATGTATTCAAACGGCTAAGGAATTAACTGTAGTTTAATTTGTGGAGGTCGAAGAGAAAGCACCTGTTTGACAGGCCTACGCGTCCAGGCCCGTCTACTTGTCAGTCTTGCCCATCCGATTAGAGGGCTTTCCTTCGTTTAGGCCTACGCTCACCATCTTAAAAAGACGCGCAAGTCAAGCACTGCTCGTTCTATAAGTTCCACTTTTCATGTCATGAATGTATGCCTATGATTAGGTTTTGCAGTTGTACAATATGGTCAATCTATTGTCTCAACTGAGATTCATGTGATGCTGGGCACTGATGCTGGGTTCATGCACTTGGCCTAGAACAACATTTTGGAGAGGGAATGAGAGAATGAACGCAATAAACACTTTTTAATTAAACGTAGGCCTAATTCACAAAGACATCGTAAAACACTGAAAGTTAATATTTACACCACGAGTCTCACGTCGCTTTCAAGCTCAGTCGCTTACTGCCCTCTTTTGAGCTTGCGAGAGGCTGAAGCAGTCATACACATTTGCACAATTGTTGCCGCGACGCAGCCTACAAATTTAATTCAAAGTAAATGCTTAATTAAATAAAGGCATGTGCTTACACAGCCTATAAGTAAATAAAAGAGCCCGGTCATAATTTGAGGATTTACAGTAGATGAGTATAGGCCTAAATAATAGGACTACAGCTAATTTATAAGTCAAGCAAATGTTTTCATTCATTGCACAAATTAAGACGGTTAGATGGTTAGATTTATCTGGATAAATCTGGAGATTTATCTGTTTTAGACTATGTTGGCTGCAGCCTGTAAATAGGCTAATGATTTTGAAATGATTTGAAAACAAACTTATGTGGTCATATGCATTTTACATAGGCAAGCAGGACAATTTGGGAGTTTTTGACTACATGGAAACGATACAAGTTAGTGTCAAGCACGGTTATGTTTAGCCTAGGCCTACCATTTGCATTTATTTAAGTTATGAACATCAGACGCTTGAGTGAAATCTCGACCTTATTAGTGATTGATAGGCTATCTATCAGCCTATAGGCGCTGTGTTTAAGCAGGCCGTGAACAAAGGGTTAATGTATAGCCTACAGGTAGAAAACAGAAAAATTGTGATAATATAACGTTAGCTAAGTTAGTTTGCCTGCTAGCTAGCTTATAAGTAGGCTATACAGTCTCTCAATGAGATTTTATGTGATCTATAATTTACAAGTAGGCCTACAATAGCTACTTCTGTCTAAATAATAGGCCTTTACCTTATTCAGTGTAAACTTGGAAAAGATCAATCGGGCCTTTCACACTGTCAGTTCTTGCAGTTCATTACCGAGAAGAAGAAAAAAACAGCTGGCAACGTTAAAAACAGCTGTTCAGGTGGGCTCATAGAATTGGAACTGTATATGAAATGTTGCGCTGAGCTTACCAAAATGGCGCCCTGTCGGGCTCAGAGCGTACTTCATGCATATGACGTAACTGATCTATCTGGCTCCGCTCTAGAATCTTTGGGCACCAGTTTGTTTCTTCCTTCTTCTGACTTTCTCTTTGATCTACAATATCACAGACCAGTCTGGAGAGATGGTGAATGTTCCACCCATGCAACGTCAAGAAGGAGGTAATGACACTGTCAACTCACAGGGAGGTACCACATTTAGATCGGAAAGCATAGTAACTGCAAAATGCATATTCACACAGACAGACACACAGACAGACAAACACACACACACACACACACACACACACAAACACATGCACAGACACAGACACACTATTACCAAATGGCAACTGGTAGATGTTTATGCATTTATTTGTTCTTCTCACTTGGGTATAGATGCAGTCAGTTATATGCCAGCTCTGACAGTCGTGCTATTGGGCAAGGCTGGATCAGGAAAGACTGCAACAGCAAATACTATCTTGAAGAGAGAGGTCCCTGAGAGAGGGATATCTGTGACTACGCATTGTGAGAGGAAACAAGGAATGTTTAGGAGAAGGTCCATCACTGTGATTGATACTCCAGGCCTGTCAAGTGATTTTAATGACCAATTACGCATTGAAATTAAGGATTATCTGGAACCTGGGCCCCATGTTTTTCTGCTGGTGATCAGGTTGGGTGACGTGGTCACAAGTGAAGATGTTGACACTGTGAAATGGGTGGAGGAGAACTTGGGGAAGGATGTTTTTTGTCACATCATCGTACTTTTCACTTTTGCTGACCAGCTACGCGAAATAGAAATCGAGGACTATTTCAGACAGAGCAAATTTCTCCGATCTCTGATCAATGTCTGTGGAGGTAGACGTCATTCATTAATTAATGGTGAAAGACAGGGTGACCCTCAAGATTTGATACAAAAGATTGACGAGTTGGTGTGGTGGAACTTTAACGAGGGGACTTATAACAGAAAGTGCTATGATGAGGCCCAGAGAGAAATAATGAAGAAGCAGAAGGAAGCAGAGAATCAAAGGAGATGGATGTGTATTCTATGTGTAGTTACAGTCCTGGCTGTAATAGTAGTAATAGGTGGACTCATATACATCAACGTTATTGGCACCACGTATTAATTGATTTAAAAAAAATAAAAGAATGAATCTCCATTTAGTGGTGTTTAGTGGCCGTCAGGTTTTCCTGTGGTGCTTTGGTAGCTAGAATTGGCCCTGAATAAGGCCTATGCTGATAAGAAGCAAGGCACACTGAGCCTGTTTGTTCTAAATAAGTTTGTACTGAAATGGACTGCAACCAGAACTGTTATATCCCAAATTTGTCTGTTGAGGGTAGAGAACCCCAGGGATTGTGTGTGCATTGCAAGTTTTGCCAGGTTTAGTCTCAGTTATGAATTAAAATGTGTTTAATGCAATAAATATAAACTAGAGATGCAACCTGGTCATTAGAATGATTACAAATGGGATTTTTTTTTTCTTTCAGTTTTTTTTTTCTCCCCCCCCCCCCTTTGGCGGCCCTCAGTTCAATGTTGGGTTCCTGAATTGGCCCTCACCAATCAAAGCTTTGAGAACCCCTGATTTAAATAAATAACTAAATGAATAAATAAATCAATAAATGTGTTTTTATTTGGTTCTATGCCTCTATGCTTATTTTGTCATCTGTCCTAATTCTACAATATAAAAACAAGCTTCTCGGGGGTTGCTGTTGCGCAACTGGCTACAACGTCTGTACCATGTTTGGGCTCGAGTGCCTAGGACCCAGGTCCATTTCCTTATAGCACCCTATCTCCCAGAGTCCTGATTTGTCTATATTTGCATGGGTACAGGCAGTCTGGCCTCGGTGATAACTAAATGCCTGCCAAGAGTCTTGATTCAACCCCTGACTGCTCCCCAGGTATGTGTCAAAAATGCCTATCCACCTCTCTCTCTTTCTGTGTTTGTGCTGTGTGTGTGTGTTGAAGACCTGCCAAGACGTATTATAGTTCTCTTCCTCCTGCCGGAGGGAATATTTGATTGTTTTCTCTCCCCCGGATTACTTCTGCGATCTGTAGGTTTCTGTCAAGTCAAGTCAAGTCAATTTTATATAGCACATTTAAACGAACAACAATTGACCCAAAGTGCTTTACAGGTTAGAGTAGGGAAGGCGGAACCAATATGCCTTGAAGATACACACAGGTGTGCAAGACTTCATGAATATGTAAGGGATAATGTATAGAACGCCGGTCATTATTGGGAAAACAAGTCCCAACAGGGCGAACCGGACCCCGACACGCCAGAGAATCACGCGTGAAGCCGGACAATTGAATGTATTACCCACTGTAGTTGCCTGATTACTCTTGTGTTCAGTTTTGCTGTCATGCACTTTTTTTCATTATGTGTCCATTACCTTGCCACTCACGAAGGAATTTATCATCTATATATTAACATTATGCCTTCAGAAGCAAAAATAATTTGGCATTTTAATCTCAACAGCTAAGGTTATTTTCATTTGCTTATACTGGAATGGATTAGGAACAGAAAAAAAACAACATGTGTCTGTAGAAAACAGATGTGAAAGTGCTGTCAATGGTCAGTGTAAGAGGTGGAATCCAAATGTCTTGCAAAAGTGAACAACAACCAACTTAGTTCTAAAACTGTACTTTCGAACTTAAATTAGAGAAGTACGTTATAAAACACCTGGTCAGTGGTCTAATTGATCTGAATTGGTTGATGTTTCTCCTGGTAGCCTGTGCTCACCTGTGCTGCGTGCGTATACGGCCATATGGCTGTTGCGGTCGTGGGCGCGCGTGCATGTTACTCCCTGGCCCAGAATAACGTAGGATCGCCCTGTCTAAAATCAAAAGACTATAGCACTAACTGTTAACGTTAACTAACGTTAACTTCTGGTCTTGACTCACTGCAGAATGCACCGGCTTGTTCACTGCACTGGAGAATCCAGCTAAACAAGTTAAAGAATAGGAAACGAAACATCATATTTTTAGAGCCTCTAAAATCAAATTGACTATTGAAATCGAGGCTTAGGATGGAGTGATGTGTAGGAGTGATGACGCATCCCCCCTCAGATTTTTTCACAAATCGCACCCTGACAAGGTTGGCTTGTCAGTCAGTGTGGAACGCAACCTCAGACCAACGCAGATGGCAAAATAAGGAACTGCAACCTAATTTCAGTGGCTAAAGCTCTCCAGAACATTTCTAGTGGTTCTCATATGCATTGACCGTAGATTTCAAAAGTAATAACTGAACCAAATAAAAGTGTTGGAACCAGTTTGGAGGGATGCGGGGTAATACCACTGGTAATTTAAAGTATTTGTGAAGGTGCTCTTTGGTAAAAAAATATATGTATAAGGATCTTCAATTTGAAAAAAGCTTTAATAAATAAGCTTAATCATAGTTGATCATGTTAGAATTGCCAACATGTTTCGGCCTTGGCTAGGCCTTCATCAGGGCGAAATCCATTACAGGAAAGTTGTTCAGACCTCTTTCCTGCAATGGATTTTGCCCTGATGAAGGCCTAGCCAAGGTAAATAAAAGGTACATAATTACATATTTGAGCATTAAAGAAGCCATACTATAGTTGCATGATTACAGTTAACATGTAATAAACTCAGAAATTCTAATCAAAACACAACCATATTTTTATTGCTAACATAGTGAGCCACTCACATGGTTTTTAATGCATTTCATCACAATAACAAGTTGCACAGATAACCTTCAACTCAGAATATATCCTACAGTACATATGAACTTAGATAGCAGGAATAAGCCTAATGCAGAACTGCATCTATCGTCAGCAACAACCGACAAGTACAAAACATTTTACTTCTAGTAACACTGGATTTGGTATGTGTGCTTGCCTCCATACTAAAGTTTGATAAAGTGCTCCACGCTCCAACAAAATTCCATCCGGTCCACTCCTCGCTCGGTCGCGCGGATGGTCTCTCCCATCCCTCCATCCTCCTATCGTTCATTCACAAAATTCATTAGAAGGAGGGGCATAATAAAGCCTATGCCTATCACTCTATACGCCCCTCTGTTGCACGTCACATTTTAATTTGCTAGCTGGTCCTGCCTCCTGGCTCTCCTAAATGCTGGATCATGTGAACAGACACAGCAGGCCGGCAAATTTTCACCTCGTTTGTAAACACACAATGCGGCAAAAAGCTCTCCCCGCAAATTTTGCGTGATCTCAGTGTAAAAGGGACTATAGAAACAATCACAGGAAAGGCCTTGCAGCCGTCCCGCACACACACACACAGAAACACACACACACAGAGCTAAACAAAAAAAGTTTCTTAAACAAACAGATTAAATAAAGAATGAAGAAAAAAACATTCAACCATGAGCTACAGTAGAATTGTGTATGAGAGTGACTCAATAAGTGCACACACACACACTTATCAGAGTCACTGGGTTTGGCGACTGGGCCTGCACAGTCATCCTCTCCCTCCAACACAGTGATTGAATCCTGTGTTCCAGGCTTAACACACACACACACACACACACACATGCAGACACACATAATCAGAGATTAAACAAATCTAAGAAACTCAACAACACTCCCAAAAGATATTGTACACTATTCTAATGATGATATATGATATGATTCATATGATATGACGCACACACACACCTGGTCTTGTTGTGTTGCCTGGCAGTTCTCTTCCATCGCCTGCTTACGGATCTGTTTGATGGTTTGTGGACCGGGATCACTGTGTCTGAGAATAAAGTTTGACTGATAAGTGGAGAGAGAGATATATACAGTGTACTAGAGCAGTGATTCTTAAACTAGGGGTCGCCAAAAACTTACGTGGGGTCGCCAATTATTTTCTGTATTCAGTCTGAAATTATTATTAGGTGAAACAAAGGAAAATAATATTGGCCTTTTCTGCCTTTTTGTTATTTACACGCAGTTAAGAGAAGAGAGAGATTTTTTTTCGTCTTTCAACGAGATCTGGTTCAGCCTATGGGCTACTGGTCCGCTGATAGAAACAATGTATATAGGTAGCCTATTAGCCAAAATGGACAGGTGGCTGCTTAAAACATTGAACAAAAGCTCGGAAGTGCCATCTACTGTACCAGTGCTTCTACTCCTCCGTGATCCTCAGATGGGACAAGTCTAACGGCCGGTGAAAAAAAAACAAAAAAAAAAAACGCCGCGTCGGCTTTATCAGAAAGAATTTCTGAAATATGCATTCCCTTGCCAAGTTAAAGATAACCTCGACCACCCACAATGTGTGATTTGCGGCGATGTTCTGGCGAATGAGAGCTTAAAACCTGTCAAAATGAAATGACAGATGTCGGCTCAAAATGATGATGTCTCAAAATACAGATGTCGGCTCAGCACCGTGGAGGAAAATCTCTGTGTCGCCGTATGCAGCATTCCTCCTAGAATTAACTTGCTATGTTCACGGAAGCATGCCCACCATTCCCATTGAAATTGTTAAAGATAGTAAACCAGAAAAGGGAAATAAAAAATATTGTTATTGTTATCGCCATAAATATAATTAATGTAACGTTGTAGGCCTAATGCTGCATGTGTATGTGTGTGTGTGTGCTTGTGTGTGCGCGCGCTACGCACATAGCACTCTGATCTGATATGGCGGCAGCCTACACTTGTTTAATCGTGATTGTTTGATTTTCTCGGTTCTTGTTCATATGGAGTAAATAAAACAAATGACTTTGCTTTCTAGTTTTTGCTTGATTTAGTTGTTAACGTTTGAGGGGGGTATTTGAGTAAGGACTTAGAATGGGTTTGGGGAAAGTGGGGTCGCCAGACCTCGCCATACTTTTTTGTGGGGTCGCCAGACAAAAAGTTTAAGAACCACTGTACTAGAGAGTAAGTAAAAGTGTGTGTGTGTGTGTGTGTGTGTGTGTGTGCATGTGTGTGTATGTGTGTGTGGGTGTGTTTACCTCTCTCAGATCAACCACATTCTGCAGCATGAAATGAATCCTGTTGGAGGATTCTTCATCTGGTTGAAATACTGATCCATACGAGGCTGAAGGCAAAATATACAGATCAATAAATCATACGACATGAGTCTTGTTAAAAAAAATGGCATCTACAACTCCATGGACAATTCCATTTCACATAATCATTCACTGGGCAAATACTTTTCACTGTGTTCTGAATCCGGTTGTTAAGTCGTGATGGAATAATGTGGTATAATAATAATAATTCTTTCTCCAAGCCCAACTGGTCCCAGAGCCCCTCGTTTCTTTCACCGTAAAGTAAACTAAAACATGTAATTCTATTACTCAATTGCTCCTTCAATCTAACAAAATCATATTTTTCACAGAGGCCTGGACATTACCTTTGATTGTATCATCTAGCTGCACAGCTACACTAATTATTCTGTTAAAGTTTTTTTTTTTTGCCCTCACTAAAATTAAGGTTATGGTGACAAGGTTTACATGTCCTATTTTGTTCTGGTCTGTGTTAAATGTTTTTGTCTTTGTCTCGTGATACGCCAAGGACCATGTTGGAAATAAGTGTTCTCACTTCCACATGTTATCATTGAATTATGTTGTTTGCATTTTGTATCAAAAAATCAATCAATAAAAAAAATGAATGAATTAAATCAGTAAAAAATTAATGAATTAAATATTAAATTAAAAACACAGAGATGCACACACGCACACCTTGGCCCTCTCAAAGTCCAGGTCCTTGCCGGTGGTGCAGAGCAGCACACAGAGGGACCAGAGAGGGTTGAAGTGGCCAGTCGATGTGCTCTTTAGTCGCAGTGATTTGCTCTTTTTCAGGAGCCGGACGATGCAGTCGTGAATGATACCCTCTGACACCATCTTCAGTTTGAACAGCTCACCGATGAACTTGAAGATGCCCAGCGACCGCTGTTGGACCTCTACACAAGTTTTTTCAAGTCCCTCCTCTAGATGCCTTTGTCGGTCCTACTAGACAGGAAATTATGTCAGGCAGGAGAGGAAGTTTGATCAGCAGAAACACAAATAGGTGAAGTATCAAAAGCAAAGTTAGAGTGGACTAGAAAGAATGAGACACTCACTCACACACTCAGTGCAAGCCTCAACCTCGATTTGCCTCTCCTCCACCTGCTCCACAGCCCTCTCAAACTCCATCTTGCAGCAGTTTAGCAGAAGTTTCTGGAAATTCAATGTTGTGCCTCGTTTCTCTGCCATGGGGACTTTCAACTGGTGAACGTATATACACACACATTAACACCTCTGTCTGCCATGACTTTAGGAAGACAGAGGACAGCAAACTACATACACGGATATTAGGTATACAATTCATACCATTCTAATAGCAGAAAATCAAGGTACTTTTCCTATATGCCATGGCCCTTTCACGGATGAGATTTAAAACAGATACACTTACGTCTTTAGGTCAGTGATAAAAGTTTACCCACACACACACACACACCCTTCATGCAGCAGCACAGGTCGGCATAGACCTTACTGAACTTTGGCTCTGCGATGGCTCTCTCGGTCACCATCTCAACCACGGCCCTAAGATGAAGCTCAGAGTGGATTGAGATCTGCCTCAGCTTCTTCATAACCCGGTGGAACATCTCCGGCGTGAGTTTATTGAGCACACTCCTCACGCGGCCCAGAAGCTCCTCCGTCTGGCGCGCCTCTGGTTTCGTTCCCTCCTCATCCTCCTGACCGCGGTGATGACGCGGCTTCCAGGGCCTCTCCGCTCAACTGAGCTGCACAACGTCACTGCGCAAGGCACCGGCCATGACTGACATAAAACTATATAAAAAAATGAGAGAAGGAGGGACGCCGGTGCAGCTCAGATGTCTTCTTAATTTTCAATTTATTTAGTACAAGGTGCACTAACGTTCCGATGTAGTCACATTTATTTAGTACAAGGTGCACTAACGTTTCGATGTAGTCACATTTATTTAGTACAAGGTGCACTAACGTTTCGATGTAGTCACATCTTCATCAGAGTCCTTGCAAGATATTCACAGAAAACTGTGTCTGCCCTACCCTCCTTTCGGGGGTCCAGTCCAGCGGGGGGGCTACAGATCAAAACGAAAAACGATGGTTCCAAAAAAAAAGAAAAAAAAAAAAATATTACTAGGCCAATTTGTGTCAATTCAAAAACACTTATTTATCCCCTAGGGGCAATTTACATATTAGGCTACAATGGAGTATAGTACAATAATCCAAAATCCTATAAATATCACTGTTTAAAATACAGTAGGTACAGTCAGTGTAATGTAATCTTGTAACTATCCTGCTGACATCTGATTGAGATTATTACCTTCTTTCCATGTAGTAGCCTAATATGTGATCTTACAACTCTGGTAACTAAAACTGGAGACATTTGCTACTTTGTGCTACCTGCTCAAAATTACAAAATAACAGCAGGGAAATTATGTTTGTTTTTACAGGTTATTAAAAGAATGACCCAGGTTCCTGAGGAGCTGACCTGAATGACCATTATGGCCTCAATCCGTTGTGCCTCTATATTCTTTGCAAAATGCAATGCATATTTACAGAGCTGACCATGGTCGTTTGAGAATCAGAGGAATGGAAAGGTGAGGACAATCTGATACAAGTGTTAGCAGTTACAGTATAGAAAATAAAATATTTTTAACCAATACACATTCATTATTGGTTCAACATATTGCAAAAACACAGTTTGATCAACACCACAAAATGATAAACTTTATTTTTTTTTTCAACAATCGTCCAGTGATACTCTGATGTAAAGTATTAAAAAATAAATAGTAAAAAAAATTGCTTTTCCACCCTGTTCTCGTTGCAGGCAATGAAGTGACTTGGCCTACAGGTCTTTTGTGAGCAGGAGCTGGGGTTTCCTTAGAAGAAGCGTCCGTGTCATGATCCCCTTGTGTGTGGTGCTACGCATATGGAGGGAGCTTCCGGATACTTCAGGGCAGTACGTTGGATTCAGACCCCTTTTCGACTGAACCGTGACACATGTTCAGCAACAGCATCCTCCATGGAAGGTCTGTCAAGCTGAGCACACAAGTCCTGGGGCACAGGAATCCGCTGGACGGCATCCCAATAAGGAAGAGGGTCTCTGATGATCTCGAAGAGGACAAGAAAGAGGACTTATATTGGATACTGTAATACAGTGCATTGTAGGCTGTATACTGTACAATAAACAAATTGTATGGCCCTGAACATTGTGCTTTGTTTACAGTACTGATGATGATTTTGACACCAGTAGCATCAGGTCTAAGACAGCCTGTTGTGTGTGAATCGATAAGTTCTTTTTAGTGCCTATACTGTTGCACATTTTGATTTGTTGTTTGTAATAAAAACATATTTTATTAAACTTACAACTTGTTTGGCAAGTCTGTACATAGTTTCTCCTTGGCTGTCTTCTGTTGTGGGGACTCAGCATTCTCATTGAAGTGCGTGGCTGCTAGATAAAACCTAAACCAAACAACAGAAATGTTGTAACACAAGTGAAAGTCACTTTTGCATGCACACACCAAGCTGTTAACTCACAGCAAAAACATTTGCTAATATTCTAAGCCCCGCAAGATGCCACACTTGGGGCATCTGTTTGGCATGCTGCCGTTCTTGTAATGTTCTAAAATAAGAACGTGCAAATAAATCCATTGTATCTAGACAACACGGTTTTCAACATATCGACTAGATATCATTTGAATTGATAACGTGAAGTTGTTTCCACTTCTGTCTGGTCTTCATGTGTTATATGGGTATGGGTTATATTACAGCTTAGCAACCAAACTATCGTGTTACTCAGCTTCAGTTAGTTAGTTTTATCCGAATGACACACAGGAAAATTAAATAGCCTTGCCAATGAACTAAATCACACATTCTACTTGCTAGATACACGTTAGCATGGTTAATAACTGCTTAGCGACAAAATAATACTTACAGCATGCGGTTGTGATGACCTTACGGAACAGCCCCTCGTTTCAGTAACAGCAGCTTAGCAAATCCTGCTTAACTGTACAAGGTTTTGAAAACTGCCTTCGGTGAAATGTTTTGCAAATTAATAACGGAGTGTCAAACTTTGCAGGGATCTTCTGGTAGAAAAACATTATCCATGCCCCTCGAACTTTTGAATCCTTGGGAAGACTATGGAAAGTTTCAGCTTTATTTGTAGCCTAAGTTTCAGCCTGGAACACTGCATTTACGACCGTGGCTCATTTTCGATATCCTTGAAGAACTGTCTGCTTTATAATTCCGGTGGAAGTAAACGAGCAGGCAGCTAAACTAGTGTTTGTCTCATCTTCGCTCTCCATTCGCGTTCCTGGGCTCAGAGCACCAGTGGGCTGGTCTGTATGTAAATTTTGAGGCGTGACAAATGTACAGGCCAGAGCCAAATACGGAACCACCTGCTTCGTTTGGATTCGCCCGTTTTATGGCGGGAGTTTCGAATTGTGAGATTTGCATAGGAAGGAGGTGTCGGTGGGGTTTTGAAGTTCTCTGTATGTCCATTTCACCCACTGAACTATCACTATTCATCTATGACAAAGTAAACTCGGTTTTGCATTCTATGACCCCTTTAACAGGTTTTTTAAAGAATCAGAAAATAAGTATAATTTTAGTGGCAAGGTGGATGTGGTGCAATTTTCTATTTCAACCCAGGATTTTTTTTGTTCATTTGAGAACCAATGCATGATTGCCTTAATCTGGGCTGCCCAGTAATACCATAGAAAGTTAGGCACTTGTAGGCCCCCTCTATCATAAGGCAGATAAAGTAAGGACATCCTAAGTCTTGGGCGCCTGTTATTCCAAATGAAATTAGTTATTAATTCCTTCAATTTAGGGAATAGGGTAGGTGGGGGACTAAGTGGGATAGATTGAAAAAGATACAAGAATTTTGGTAAGATATTCATTTTGATTATGTTTACACGACCAATTAGAGATATGGGGAGATCTGACCATCTCTTCAGAGTATTACTGGTTGAAGATAGAATTGGGTTATAATTTTCTGAGACTATATCATGTATTTTGGGGGTGACCTGTATCCCCAAGTACTTAAAGCCCTTGGATGCGTTATGAAATTCGTTCCCCACTGTTGGTTTGTTTCTTTCTTTGTCATTCAGAAACATAATATTAGATAAATTACATTAACTTGGTTTTGTTAACTTTATAGCCAGAGATTTTCCCAAAGGTTGCTATTGTGTGAAGAAAGGCAGGAAGGGATTGTGTCAGATTTTTTAAAAAGAGTATGATGTCGTCTGCAAAAAGGCTAATTCTGTGTTCACAGCTTCCTATTGTTACTCCCCGTATCAGCGGGTGTGATCTGATTGTTAGGGCCAGTGGTTCTATGGACATTACAAACAAAAGGGGCGACAGTGGACATCCCTGACATGTTCCTCTGGTAAGTTTGAATGGGTTGGACGTCATAGAGTTTGTCAAGACTGCTGCAGTGGGTCTATTGTATAATAACTTCACCCATTTAAAGGTCTCATCTCATCGTTTTTTCATTAATTTTGCAGTGGTCTGTAGTATTGATGAATGCCCTGTGAGCCGGTTTTGGTGAAAAAAATGCTGTCCTGCGTCTGTTTCATGCTGTTCTAGTTTGGTGGGGAAGGTGGGCGGGGAGGAACGTTCACCTCTGATTGGCTAACAGTACTGTGACGCTTCCTCCAGTGCGTCCTCATCCGATTCTGCCTGTGCTCCATATTCAACTTTACAGTGCTAAAACCTGGCTAAAACTCGAGTCAAAACTGTTGCACAAAATGTCTTCGGAGATACAACTTCATGTGTTTGATCCTAGTATCCAAGTAGGAAGAAGAACCGCTTCCTGATTTTTTGTCGGTGAACGCTGGTTTAATAGAATGGTAACAATTGCCTGTCAGCTTAAAGGTGTCATTCACTGAGAACCCGTTTAATACTTGTTACTTTCGAAATACTATAGCTTACTCCAAGTTGCATATGCATGCTGCACGTGAAAATGATCTTCTACCCCCATTGCCCGCATTAGCCAATGAAAGAAAATACACAGAAAAACAAGCGAATCAGAAAGAGCCCTTCCCAATGACGCCGAAGGGAAACTGATTATTCATGGCCTCGCCCACCTTGGCTTGTGACCGCCTACAGGAAGACTGGAAGATTTTGCGGCTAGGGGATTGTCTCTCTGCAGCTAGTAGGAGCTAACAGCAAGTTCCTAACATGGCGGAAAAAAATCGTGCCTGTGTTATTTGTGGCAATAACACATCAATGTTGCATGTCTTGCCTTAGAAACAAGAGTTGAGGAAGAAATGGTTTGGATTTATCGTTGGAACACCACCACCGAAGTAGTGCAACATTAGTTCTGTGTTCCAATCATTTCGACCACACTCACTGCCTACAGTTAGAAAGTGGTTTTGCATCGATGTTCTGAAAACCTGGTTCTGTACCGTCATGACGATCGACCACCAGCTCACAGGCTGTAAGTACAAACAAACTTTTCCACCTAACGTCTGTTACAAAATAGCATGTTCATATTCTTCACGTTAGCATGCATGAAAAGGGTACATAGGCTTAGGCTAGCCTATATTACAGGAAGCTACACCAGGCACATAACTGAAGTGTTCTGTTCGCGACGTGTAAAATCAGAGAATGTCTAATAGGAAGGGCTCTGGTAAAATCCATTAGAGGAATGGTCTATTTTCCCGAACGTAGCCTACAGGCCACTAACACCCAGGTGTAGCTACTTCCATTGATTAGGCCTATTGGAAGCTAATTGTTGCAGTACATAACGCGAACGGAATGCTTCAGTTACGTGCCTGGTGTAGCTAACGTTACACTCATAAGAAACTGACCACACTACCCAGAGATTTAGCTTGTTGAACCTATAATATTCTAACCTAAGCGTTAAACCACAAATAATAACATTAGCAACAATATCTTATGCTCAACTAAGTACGGGTATTGTTCTAGTCTAAACGGGGAAAATCAAAAACACAATACCCGTGCACTATTAGGCTAAGTTGCTATCACTAGAGCTCAGGTATTTACACTTCAGTCTAATTTATGTCTTCTTGCCATTATTACATTGACCTTTGTAGGTTTACAATGATGTTTTGTTTGATTACTTGCTGTTTACTTAGTGTTTTTTATGTCTTCCAGAGCACATCCTCATGTCAGGCTACACAGCTTTCTAGCCTACATTAGGTCATCACGTTAGAAGCAAAGGTTTGTGATCTAACTTTTATTGTTGTGCTAGTTCGTTTCTAGAAGTCTTTTTCTAGTAGGCTAATACAGGTTCTTATGTGCTTGTCAATGTTTGGGAAAGTCAATTCATGGGTTTCTTCAGGTCACTTTCCACAGGTGTATAAAATCAAGCACCTCGATTATGAATGCAGACTGCATGGTGCTTGATTAATACACCTGTGAGACCCATGAATTGCATAACAGATAGAATTGATATTACTGAATGTCTTCTTGTGGGTGTGCTACTTAGTACATCATACACCTTACCACAGTCACTAAAATATTTTTGTTTCCATTGTGCCAGTACAGTTTTGTGTGAGATAGTGAATGTCCTGTGTACTATTAGTATCTTGTAACTTGACAGTAATACACATTTTACACCTTTAGGTACCCAAACAGAATACTTCATGAAAAGTATGAGTATTGATACAAGCACTTCGGATACACCATGGGCATGGGGGCCTGCTACCTCTACTGCCATCAAGCCTGTTCATCCAAGGCCAGCTAGAAGACCTCGGGTTGATCAAGAGGAGGAGGAGGATGAAAGCGACATCTCCACAATAACACCTGATGGCTCCACCTATGGCCCAGCGCAATCAAAGAGCAATGTAATAGAATCATCACAGCCAACGAATGTGTTTTGTGTTTTGTCTCTTCAGATCCCCAGGACAATACAAGCCGAAACAACAACTCAGACCTTTTCTCCTAAATAATCCCAGCACCATCTTAAAAAGGATCTGTAGGCCAGATGTCTGCATCGTCTGGCAAAAAGAGGACATTGTTAATTCTGTGCATAGTTTGGATGTTCTTGTTTTGTGTTTGCATTATTTTAATAGACTGCAATATTACTATTTGTCAGTGTTTCACGGACCTAGCAAAAAAAAAAAAACAGTAGACCTACTTCAACAGTATATTACACAATAGGCCTTCTCACTGAATCACCTTGCTTATTGTCTTTGCACCTTATTATGGTGTCAGAGGATTCATATGATTTAAACTGGCATAGGTTTCATCAGTGTTGCAGAACTGTTTGGATTTACATACAAGTTGGTTCAATATTGCAAACAACTCATCTATTATATTTTACCACATCTACTTGTGGAACACTTGAGAGCTTGCGGACCACACTTTGAGTACCACTGCTGTATGTAAATATAATAAAGTTATTTATTGAAAATTGACCTGTTTTGTATATTTGTTTTGTATATTTGTTTTAGGAGTTTCATCAGTTTTTGTCCCTTTTAAGCTAAAGGTTTATCTTACCTTTCATATCTTCTGTCTCACAGAGGGCCATAGTCGAATGTTTAGTGCATTTTGAAGGGAGTACATTATGCTATGGCAGACTGGTTCTAATCCTGGGTACAGGGTCATACAGACAACAGGGGTACTGGTGTTGCCCATTTTTCTAACCACATGAGCAATCCCCTTACGAAAAAGTAGTATAGGAATCTTATAGTATTTGGGACAAAATATTATAGTAATCTTATAGGAATAATTATTATAGAAATAATTGGGACATACTGTAGAAGTACTACTAATAACTATAATATCCTGTAACCGCTATAGTTTTTCTATAGTAGTCTTATAGTACCTATAGTATGTCCAAATACTATAGCATTCCTTTAAGATTACTGTAATATTTAGTCCCAAAATACTATAAGATTCCTATAGTAGGCTACTTTTTCTGTCATACGTGACAGAAAACAACTTGAGTAGGCTAACCTCTGCCAATGTCAGGCTATCAAAGCCATAGTTCCCATTAAGAAGTCTTGCAGCACACATTCTCTGCTTCTGTAGGCATTCTGGTACAATTCCAGCAAAATATAGCTAGGTAGGTGTGTTTGCATTTAGATCTATATATTGGGCTATGACCAAGTGGTCTTTCAATGATAGTATCATGGAATTCAAACCATAACTATCTATTCCGATAGCATTAGCAGGCTAGGTCAGTGGCTGAACTGCATTTAGGGTGCTTACCTGTGTTGTGAAGTAAAATATCTACTAGGAAGATTGCAAAGACTTTTGACTGTGTAAAGAAATAGGTCTTTATTTTAAAACGTTTCCAACTGTTTATTAGGGCTACTTGAAAGCAAGATGACGATTGTCACAAACGTTTACCTCTTTTAGGAGAAATTTTAAAGGTCTCATCTCATCGTTTTTTGATTAATTTTGCAGTGGTCTGTAGTATTGATGAATGCCCTGTGAGCCGGTTTTGGGGGAAAAAATGCTCTCCTGCGTCTATTTCATGCTGTTCTAGTTTGGTGGGGAAGGTGGGAGGGGAGGAACGACAGGATTTGCCTCTTGCTTATGAATATTCATGACATGTTAATGACCTCGCCTCTAATTGGCTAACAGTACTGTGACGCTCCCTCCAGTGCGTCCTCATCCGATTCTGCCTGTGCTATGCTCCATATTCAACTTTACTGTGCTAAAACCTTCAAATAAATAACTTCTAAATAATTTAACTATTTAAACTACTCAACTATTAAACTGTTCAGCCATTTCAACTGTCAGTTGTTATCAACTATGACTTCTGCCAACTGTTATCAAATAAAGGTTTGTTTGGCATTTTATGTTAATATACAGTATGTTTATATTTTCATGCACTGGTAATTTCCTCGAAATTACATTTTCTAGTTAAGCATTATTTACTTTTTATTATAGGTTGCGCAATTGTGCATCTTAAGCCTCTCGCAAGCTCAAAAGAGGGCAGCACGCGACTGATCTTGAGAGCAACGTGAGACCTGTGGTGTAAATATTAACTTTCAGTGTTTTACGATGTCTTTGTAAATTAGGCCTACGTTTAATTAAAAAGTGTTTCTTGCGTGCGTTCATTCTCTCATTCCCTCTCAAAAATGTTCCTGTTCTAGGCTGATCAAGTGCATGAACCCAGCATCGGTGTGCGCATCACATGAATCACAATTGAGACAATAGATTCTTGTACAACTGCAAAGCCTTATCATAGGCATGTTACATTCATGATATGAAAAATGGAACTTATAGAACGAAAATGACAAATTAGGCAGTCGGCTAAACGTTTTAAACTTGCGCAAAACTGAACCCAGCATCGGTTCGTCGCATAAATCAAAACACAAATTGAAGCAACACTGACCATTGGACAATCCTACCACAAAACCTTTCCATAGGCATTCAACGTTTATGACATAAGAAGTGGATTATGAACGCATTTCATCACACCTGACAATTAAACGGAGCTGTGGCTTTTCGCGATTTGACTGATTCTTGTTTCAGCGCAGTGTTGACTTGCATGCGCGTCTTTTTAAGATGGTGAGCGTAAACGAAGGAAAGCCCTCTAATCGGACGGGCAAGACTGACAAGTAGACCGTGCCGTCCGTGGCTACGCGTAGGCCTATGTCAAACATGCGTTCTCTTCGATCTCCACAAATTAAGCTACAGTTAATTCCTTAGCCGTTTGAATAAATTTGCGTTTGCGATTAACAACGCGACAGACAACGTTGTGTTAAATAGGGTATAATACTAACTTTGTTCAAAATTGATACATTCAAGTTGACTTTGCAAAGTTGTGTAGGCTACCGCGCCAGTTGAAGTCTGCATGAACAGTTATTGCACAAGCCACCTTGATTTGCTTAGGGGAGATGCAGGCTGAACCCGTTTGAGGGAGAGAGGTGCAGGGAGAGAATGCGTGCTGTAGCCTACACTACGCACATCTCTATGAAATAATGTAGCCTATAGGCTGTCAAGGCTAATCCATATTTTAAATAAGCAATCATGGAGACAATAAGTTAATAGGCTATATGAGTAGGCCTAGGCCTAATGCAGGAATGGACGTTATAGTTATTCAGTAGCCTAACTGTAACGAATTAATGAAATTTAAATGTAGGCTACCTTTAGACTACTTCGTTTCCCAACAAAGTAACGAAATTACATTAAAGGTGCCATGTGAAATGTCCGCCAAAAATCAATTCATACTCCACACTCCTTAAAAGATGGGGGCAGTATTACTCCAGAAAGTGAGTTGGTCCACCCTAGAGTAACAACCGAGAAACGGCATGATGATGATAATCCCTCCTCCGATCCAAGCCTGTTCGTCTATGCTCCACCCCTACCTTCACAACGACCCCAGAGCGGTAGAGCCATATAGCCGAGCCAACTAGGCCTGTCAAACTCGATTCCTTTTAAGGATCCGGGTTATTCTGAGTCACTCACTAAACTGATCCGGGTTGAACGAGTCACTTGAGTCACTTGAGTCAGTATTGCTAAATCGCAAAGAAATTCAGTCCTACGTTCAAGCAGTGCAGTGGGGTGCTTCATTTCGTTAAGTGCCTTCTCATGTTGGATGTGGATCCTCCATGATTTGAAACCAGGTTTTTGCAGTACTTGCATTTAGCCTAAGAGTTTTGGTCTCCTGGTCAAAGTGCATCCACACATTGTTCATCTTTTTGGTGCTCATGTTCAGAAACTTTGATCTTATTGACAGGGAGGGTAGCCTATATTATAATAATTAATTATTTGTTGTTGTTTTATTAACAATAGAACATTTGCCTAGGTCTAATGCTACTAGGCTACTAGGAATCTATTCTAATAGGTATTATAGGCAGCTAATAGGCCTACTAGGCAACTAATATTATTAGCCTATTAATCATAGCTATATATATATATATATATATATATATATATATATATATATATATATATATATATATATCTCATGTTAGGTAGCCTAATATAATATCATATATAATATAATATAATATAATATAATATAATATAGCCTAATATAATAGCATCAAAATCTCCACCCACTCACGGGAAAGAAAGCAGTTTGAGCCAGACTGTTTATTTATTGTCTTAACCTAGCCTAAGCAATTGACTTTCAATGTAGACATAGAAACAGGAATGTAGAAATGCCCTGCAGAGACTAAATTATTATTATTGTTATTATTATTATTATTATTATTATTACTACTACTACTACTACTTTTCTCATTAGGCCTATTATTATTATCACCTTGACACGAGTAGAAACTAGGCTACTTGCTCGTCTACAGATCCACTCATGACAATGTAGCCGGCTGATTCGACTGACTCGCACTCATAACAACATAATGTAACCGGTCCGCCCGCGGCTGATCCAAATGACCCAGGTAGGCTAGCCTACTCAAGCAACTCCATACAGAGCTTGCAATGTTTCGGACTGTCTTCGCGACCTAATTGCATTTTAAAGTAGGCTATGCCTACGTGTAGAACATTGTATGCTATTTCAGAAGTGAAAGAATGGCTTTTGTTGTGGATTTGCTTTTCACCTTGACGAGGAGTTACTCGCTCGTCTACAGATCCACTCATGACAACGTAGCCGGCTGATTCGGCTGACTCGCACTCATAACAACGTAACCGGCCCGCCCTGCTGATCCAATGTGATTGCAAGACTTCAGGACAAAGATGTTGTTGTCCGTGGTTGGTGATACACATACAGTTTATCTTTCTAGAAATTATGTTGCAGTATTTTTATCTAACACAAACTCTCTTGTCCTACACATCTAGCTGATGGCAGAAACGACACGCCGGGTCACTGTGCGCAGTACTGTAGTTACACTACAATGGAAAACGACACATTGGAGATCATCAGTGTAGTCACAATAGACAAAAGACAAACCGACAGACGGTCTGCCATTATGGAGAAGGAGGCCTTCATCTTGACAATAGATCAACTAGTCACTGAAGTTAAACTGGTCGAAATCTGCACAGATGCCCACTCACAGATTGGTGCCCTGATGGGTGAGTTCATATCCACATGCCCTAGCTGTTACTTGACATGTAGTCAACATTTGACTTATTTCCATCTCTGCATGTACATGTTTTGTAGATCCTGTAAAGGGGAGGTACAAGGACCATGGGATTCATCACAGTTTAGATATGTGGCATGGTGCCAAGAATTTGGCAAAGAAGATTGCGGCTGTGAGTGTCCATAGTAGCAGTTTAATTGTACCCTTGCGCCTTATAATGTTGTCATTGTTGTGCATTGCTATTAATTATTAATCCTTATACCCAGGCAGCCCAGGTAAAAGAACTGTCTGTCTTGCTCCTTTGGCTGAAAGATATCATAAATCACTTCTGGTGGTGCTGCAAAACAGCCGACTCCTATGAAGAGTTCCTGGTAAGTTTTGTGTAGTTTCTCCCTTTAATTTCCCAAATCTTATTGTAAATTAACCTTATAAATAAGCCATCCCAATTGTGAACTGCCCACTGATAATTGTTGTTTCTTTTTATGTTGTGTATTACAATTGTAGACACTTTGGGCAGGCCTTTTACATCATGTCTGCAACGAGCATGAGTGGGCTATGGGCAGCTGTAAACATGGGCAGCTGGCAGACTCGGAGAAGCAATGGATTCAAAGAGACTCCAAAGCACACAAGGCTCTTGTGGAGATAATCCTCAAGAAACGATGGTTGAAGGATGTGCACAAATACCTGCACTTTCGGTATGTGTGGGAATTGGGGTGAAAGTGTTCATTTGACCAACAACTGCTCAGTTCTGCTTAGCTGTCTTAATTTGTTCTGTTTTAATTCCATTACAGATCAACGGCAGACCTCGAATCCTTTCAAAACCACATATTGATGTATGCCAGCAAGCGCTTTGCCTTCAGTCCACCGGTGTACGAAGCCCGAGTCCTTCTGGCAGCCCTGGACTACAACTACCATCGGGACCGACCTACTCAGAAGAGGGCAGATGGTACAGAGATGTAAGTATTACGAGAACTACTGAAATCTTTCTTGTTACTTGTCTCAATGTCTTTCAACAACAATATCACCCCCCTATTTTCAGGTACAGACGAGTGTACAAGAAGAATGCGAAACAGTACAGTGTCTATGCACACAAGACTCCCAAAACCTACAGCTACATTGGGGAACTACAGACGCTGGTGGTGAGATGTAGGCTGGAGAGTGGCTCTGGAATGCCCAGGACAAGAACCCTAAGGCCAGATGACCCACAAAGGCTTGGTTTACTTCCACCTGTACCACCCCCACCAACGGCAGAGCTTGTACAAAGACAAGTCAGGAGAGGACTAGGTATGCAAAAATTAGCTCCTGTGTAGTGTTTGGGTGTGTACAAGCAAACATACCACTGGTTAGGGAGTTATAGCTGTAGTTGTATGAATGTCCTTCTCTTTCAGATAGCAATGCTAAAACTGGCATACCATATGTACCTCAGTGACGTGTAGTAAATGAATGCAAAATAGTAGGATCTTGTGGATCCTGACACTGAGTATGAGTTTGAGGAAGAAATGTATCAGGTTTTCCTGTTTGACCTATCAATCAAGCATAATTACAAGGAAATGTTTTGTATGTTTTAGGACCTGATTTACAGTCGAGTTCTCCCCAGTGAAGCCAGAATTGCAGCATCCAGTGTACGCATAGGTGAGTGAAATGCACTCTGTCAGGTCGCTTAATTTTTGTATGACATGTAAAATGTATTTCAATCATATTGTCATTGCCTTTTACAACTTCTTACAACTGTTCATTTCAACTCGTCGCAGTTCAAGCCTCCGACAAAGAGAAGGATTGGGACCAATGGGACACCCACCAACAATCACACTTATTTAAAATTAGTAAATTTTAATTTGTAGTTTTAATTTGTAGTATTTAATTTGAATTCCTGTAATGTTTTTACAGGGTGACTACAATGTGTGAGTGTTAGCATGTTTTGTAAATAAAATATCTGAACTAACCTATTATCACTACCATTTCATGCTTTACCACAGTTATTTCAGTCTACACAGACTGAAACCCTGCAACATATTGTTTGTCCTGATCGTTATTAGAGAGTAATTTGTTCCAGACTGGCAAGAATTATTCTACTGCTTTCTTTCTTGTACATTAAAAAGTAAGAGCTGGCCCCAGGGTTTGATTGTCAACGACGGACAGAAAGGTTTATTAAATACAGATTATCAAAGCAAAGTAATGTAACAACACAATTTACAGTAAACTTCCTGAAAGTGAAATAGTTATGTAAACTTAACGTTAAGAACAAAAAGGTAAACTAAAAGCCAGGAAGAAAACCTGTGTATTGGCCCTGAGGATCCGGAAATGTGTCCCTAATTTTACAGACACAACAACTCGGGATTACCAGTCTGTTCCCAGCTCCCAGGGACCTATGCTGCCAGTAAATGTAATGTCTATAGGCGGCATAGCGAAACTCTCGGCTCTCTGCCCCTGGTTCTCTGGCACGGCCGAGCGCTGTAACGTCGGTGACGTCGTCTGGCGGTGAATGCGCAGGAAGCCTCCATCCAGGCAGTAATCCCTAAAGTGTGGTAGGTTGCTAATGCAGTTGTTTGGTGTCTGCCGGCAGCATTTTCTCTCCCTGTCGGTGGGCATGTCCCTGCAGTTATGACAGGTGCACCATGGCAGACCAGCTGATGGAGGGGGAGGGGGGGGCATTATTCTGGCGTAATGCCAGGACATCAAACACCAAGCCTGGTTGCCACTGTAGAATGTCATTTGTGAAGGACCTCAGCTCCTCAAAGCTCAAATCTTGCAGGAGGTTCTGCGAGGCCATAAAGTGTAGGTTAATCATGTGCAAATCATCACTGCATAATGTGGAACATTTACTACTCATAACATTCAATGGTTATCTCCTCAAATAGGCTAACTGTCTAGGATGTCATGTGTGGCCAGTGAAATCCACTTGAAATACTACAAACTGGGTGGACATAAATAACGTTTAGCTTCAGACACCACGTCCAAGTAGCCTAACCTGAGTCGCGGACATTCTTTCACGGCGACGCTCCTCCACTCTTCTATCCTCTTCAGCCCTGGCTGCTGCTGCCCTATTTGCTCGTGTGCCCGTGCCTCTTCCTCTTCCTCTGCCCCTGCCTCTTCCTCTAGAATCTCCCCTTTTCTTTCTTGTCTGACTAGGCTGTGACTGGCTGGGCACTGGGGTGTAATCTTCATCATCAGTCTGCCATAACAGATAAAAACGACCTGATGGTTACAGTCGGAATCTCGAAGTAAACATGAGGAAGACATGTACCATTTCACACTATATTTACAGTTTAAAACCGCTCTGAGCCAAGATTAGCTAGATTTATTCACGCAAATATTGGCTCAACATAGCGCTTGACATTGGCTAACGTTACGTTGACGCTAGCTTGGTCAACATCAGCGAATGCTGTGTGTCAAATTAATGTAATTCAAACTAACAATAAAAACGTAATATGAACATATTCACTGGCAAAGGTGAAGGGGAGTAGCTTGAAGATGTCATATCAACGACAATCGTTCCTCTGGAGTCAAAACGTTAGTTATGTAGGCCTACTTAGTGCAGTTGGCTCGGCTATATGGCTCTACCGCTCTGGGGTCGTTGTGAAGGTAGGGGCGGAGCATAGACGAACAGGCTTGGATCGGAGGAGGGATTATCATCATCATGCCGTTTCTCGGTTGTTACTCTAGGGTGGACCAACTCACTTTCTGGAGTACTGTAATACTGCCCCCATCTTTTATGGAGTGTGGAGTATGAATTGATTTTTTGGCGGACATTTCACATGGCACCTTTAATGACAAAATTTTAATTGTTCTTGGTGATCTGTTTGTACTTCTTTCCTGTTTCTGTTATGTTGAACAATCTAATCCAGGGGTGAACAATCTAATCCAGGGGTGAACAATCTAATCCAGGGGTGTCAAACTCCTATTAGGTAGTGGGCCGGATTTGTTGGAATGAGACCTCGTGGGGGGCCGTCATTGTTGTGGTCATTATCAGTTTTCTGCTTCTGGTATCAGAGTGTTGTTAGATGATATCACTTACGAGCAAACAAGTACAAATAATGCACTGCGGTTATATTCTGCTCTTTCTCTCTTGAAATGCCCTACTTCCATGTTAGTTTTTCTGCTTATTCCTTCCTGAGGATGGTTTTTAGTGCTAGGTTTAATAACTGTATCAATTATCATAGAGATATTGCTTATTACACATTGTGGATGTGAATATCTTTTTTTCTAATTTTCCCTTCCTACCCAAAACATCTGGGGGGCTGTATGAAACCTGCTGGCGGGCCTGATCTGGCCCCCGGGCCTTATGTTTGACACCCCTGATCTAATCCAGGAAACCCATTAAAGTTTATCGTATAGTAAACAATTAAGCCTACAGGCCCCGTTCAACCTGTTCAACCATACGGAGATTCTGTTCATGTGTGTCTGTGTCGTTCACATATATGTCAGCATACTGTAAGGTCCACAGGTAAGCATCATGTCTGAATCATCCAAAATGTCGGACCTCCGTTTGACAAAGCTCCGCAAATAGTGTGGAGGTTGTGTCTGAAAGCAGCTATAGTAACAATATGTCATGTCATCTGCTGGTGTTGGTCCACTGTGTTTTTATTAAGGCCAGAGTAAATGCCGCCTTCTACCAGGAAATGTTAGAGCCCTTCATGCTTACATCTGCGGACAAGCTTTATGGAGATGCTGATTTCCTTTTCCAGCAGGACTGCCCACAGTGCATAAACTGTTAGTAACTGGTTTGCTTGCATTACTGTGCTTGATTGGTCAGAAAACCCATCTGACCTGAACCCCATAGAGAAAATGTCAAGAGGAAAATAAGTGACACCAGACCCAACAATACAGACAACCTTAAAGCCGCAAACAAAGCAACCTGGGCTTCCATAACACCTCAGCAGTACCACAGGCAGATTGATATACATACACACAAACACACACGCATACACAATGCACACACAGAGAGAGAGAGAGAGAGAGAGAGAGAGAGAGAGAGAGAAACCACATAAATGTATGTGCTGTGTGTGAGAATATCCCCTGAGGTCATGTTGAAGACTCCACACCCAGAGGGCACACAGTAGGCCGTAGAACCACATTTCTTTCCACATTCTCTCTCTCTCTCTCTCTCTCTCTCTCTCTCTTTCTTTCAGTAAAACTTACACAGTTTTAATTCTTAGACTTAGAAAACTTTAATGTCCCTGAGTGGCTATTTGTTTTACAGTACAGGCATGTTGACACATAATCCACAACACAAACATTGAACCAGACATCTACAGCACTATTTATCTAACACATACTGTAACATACACACATCAACAAATTCAGCTAGTTCTAATACTGTTTCATGGCTATAAGCTTTCATGCATATAAGGAAATGAAACCATGTTAAATACAGTATCTCTGTCTGTATGCATGCATGGAAGTTTTTGAGCAAATTGAGTGTGTAACAATATTAACTAATATGCATCTTTGTCTCTCTCTCTCTCTCTATATATATATATATATATATATATATATATCTCTTTCTCTCTCTTACACTCACACACAGACACATAGATATACACACTCAGGGCCAGATGTACGTACATTTGCGAACGTAGCGTTATCAGCGCCATGGACACACCGCAGATTGCGAACGCTGTCAGACCCAAGTTTCCGTCGTATTTATCAATCGTTCAATCCTTAGTGTAAACTGCGCCTTTCTCTGCCTTTCTCCGCTCATAAACGCAATTTACAAACGTCCACAACTGAATGGCAGCGCCTACACACAAGCGCAGTTGAATGAAGTTAACTGATGACAACATTAAAAAGAATCAAACGTTTAGCGATCATGAAATAATACCATACATGATAAGATGTAAACAAGCAGGGAGATAATGAAGATCAGTAGTTCTACTCAAACTACTTGTGCATGTAGGCTATGGAAGATTGGTCAAATCTAGCAAGTACGAAAGTTTAAGTGAATGACGTGAAAGTGAAAGTAAGACATTCGAAAGGCCAACGAAAGTTAAGGTTGCTTTTGGTAGTACAAATACTTTCACCACAAAAACTGGTGCTCTAAATAGCGATTCTGTAATGTCTTTGAAAGGTTCTCTTATTGACGCATTGAACTGCAATTTGGATTAACACCTGCTTTTACAAGGCGGAAGTATTTAGGCGCAGAATAGACGTGCGCTTTCAGGAGCAGTCTTTGTACATACTGCGGAATACATAACTAGGCGCTCTTTACTCTTCCCCTCCCATCTTTTTACGCTAAACTCCCACTTTCCCCTGGATCCTCCCATGAATGCATATGCATGACATGACAATCGCAATCTGCCATTTTCAGCTCCCGCGACAGGCAGTTTGCGCTTTTACATCATTGCGGCCCGTTTGTACATACCTCGCAATGATTTTACACGCACATTGCGAAACAAATACGCCTGAAATGGGCGCAAAAGCGTTAGTACATCTGCACCTCAGAGTAACGACCATGAGAGTGTGTTTGAGTAACCCAGCCCAGCGCAAATTAAGTATGTCACAACAATAACTAATATGCAACTTTGTCTCTCACTTTCTGTGTGTGTGTGTGTGTGTGTTTGTGTGTGTGTAGTCTAGTTCTAATACTGTTTCATGGCTATAGCCTTTCATGCATACTGTATAAGGAAATGAAACCAAATACAGTCTTTGTGTCTGTATGCATGCATGCATGTGCCAAAGTGTTTAACCCTAAACAGAATTTCATGATGCCCCAAGGGGTCAAATTCAAACTTATGATTACTAAACGGACAGATACAGTAGCCATTCAAATACTCATGTGTGACTCCACTGTTTGTGTGTTATACGTCAATGTCTTGGTGTGTGTGTGTGTGTGTGTGTGCGTATTCTATGTTGGTCTGTGCAAATGTTGAAACAGTCAAACGGTTCATCATGCCATGAGCCAGAGAAAACATGTGCAGGCTTGTGCTTGCAGAACGAGACACCTGTGTGTGTGAGTGTGTATCTTGTGTGTGTGTGTGTGTGTGTGTGTGTGTGTGTGTGTGTGTGTGTGTTTGTGTGTGTATGAGTGTGAACGAGATACCTGTGTTTGAAGATCAGGTGCACTGAGACAGGTAGTGGTTTTGCAATCAAAATTTGCGTAACGTGCGTGCATGTGTGTGTGCGTGCATGAAGGACAGGTGTGCTGACACAAACATTCCACTTGTTTATATATGAATATAACATTGAACTTGAATACATTTAAATTAATATGAATGTATAATGTATTGTAGATGAGTTTGTGTGTGAGTGTGTAGTGTGTGTGTATAGTGCAGTGGTTCTCAAAGTGTGGGGTGGGCCCCACTAGTGGGGAATAGAGAGACAGGACAGGTGGGGCGCGATGAACAGGAGGACATGTTTCTTTTGTGCCTATCTTTAACATTGCCTTTCTTTTTTGACAAGGAAGATCATAGATTCAAATCAAAATAGCCACACACAAACGTAGGAGTCCTAAACAGACCGCCATATGAAATAAAATAACATCTGATCCAGCGTACCGAGACAGGAATACAGTATGTAGCGTGGAACCACATTGTGAAAAAAATATTTTAACGTTACCATTTTATCGAGTTGATGGGGTTAGGTGGGGCTTAAAAATTCCCCATCTCCAAAGTGTGTCCATGTGAGTATGTGTGTGTATTGATGTGTGTGTGTCTCTGTGAGTGTGTATTTGTTTGTGTGTGTGTGTGTGTGTGAGAGAGAGAGAGAGAGAGAGAGAGAGAGGGAGAGAAGTGTGTGTCTGTGTGTGTTTGTGTGTATGTATGTGTATGCATGTCTGTGTGTGTGTGTCATGTCCGGAGGCCTCATTATTGTCAGACGAATATCTGAGTGCCTTCTGGGCACCAGAAACTGGCTCTAAACTCCGCCTCCTGGGAGAGGCAGAGAGTACAGGTGTTTCAGGATGAGCACCGAACAGGTGAGTGCCCACACTGTCTTCGCTTGTTCGCAACAGGTGTGTTCTCATAGGTGAGTGCACACACCATCTTTGCTTGTTCAGAGGAACCAAAGGACTTCTCCCACGGGCTTGTCAACCATCACTAAACTTCTGTGAAGATATGTTTCTCTGGGTAAGTCTCCAATAGACTGTCTCCTACAATGTTTTAGTTTGGGATTGGGTGTGTATGAGAAACACTCACCCCAGACACCTCAGTCATAGCATAGCACAGTTTGAATGTAAATGCTTGTGAAGCTATCGTATAGACTATAGAACTTGTCTATTTGTATCTGTTATTGTTTGTTTGTTGTTTGTTAGGGTGTGAACATTTCTTGTCATGAGTATAAGTGACAGTTTAAAATCTGATGTGGCTTATTAGAAACATTGTACCTGGCTAAGCTTTGTAACAAGAACAATTGATTTGTTTCATTGAAAAGACCAGCTATATGACACAAAATATTTCAAAATGAACACATATCCATCTATTTGCAAAAAAAAAAAAAATTAAATAGCCTGAATGGCCCTGGATTAAGGAAATAGGATATTGAAGAATAGCATCAGAGGGGGGTTGCTATTACCTGGTTGGCTAGTTACTGCTACTACCATCCCTGCTCAAACACACCTGACCAGACAAACCAGGTGTGCTCCTTACCTGGCAACTCACCTGTCATTTCACTTGGATAGGTTTAGCCTCTTCCTCCTAAGGTTTTTACGAGAGACACCAAAGATAAATTGTTTTAAACTAGTGAAAACGTGTTAGTGAAACTGTTAGTTTTTATTATTGTTTGTTTGGTGTTTGCTATCATATTTTCATAATGTGGTATCTACTCATAAACTGTGTGTTGACATAAAGGAGGAAATGTTTTAAAGGGAATTTCATAATATAGATGAAACACAACTTGGCTGTTGTTGCATTCTGGTACATATTTATTAATTGTAAACAAACCATAAAAACATGTAGCTTTATTCAGTATGCTATGTTTTTTTGATGTTGTTTCTGGAATTAGTGTATATGTTGAGCTGTAGCTGTCCTTCCCACTCCACCCATAGTTTTGGGGAGTATCAGAAGAGAGGGCGCGGCACCACGGTAACGGGTGTCGCCAACAGTGACTGGTGGAACTCGAGGGACAACTTCTTAAGAAAACATGTGACACTCACTGGGCTAAGAGCCAGAGAGGAAAAAACAGAGAGAGAGAGAGAGAAAGAGAGAGAGGTAGGGAGACAGAGAGAGAAAGAGGGAGGGAGAGAATTCCTATCACATCAACTCCTGTCAATTATGACATTTTGAGAATCATGAGAATAAAATAATGTCAAAGAGTGAATCTCATTAATTTTAAGAGACACCTTTTAAGAAAACATGTGACACTGACAGGGCAAATAGCCAGATAAGGCAAAGTACTGTAAAGAGAGACAATGAATCAGTTTTTTGACACAGTTCCTAAGGTATAAACCAGAAGTTTAACCCTTTTGTGATACAGACAGGAAGACCTAAGGAGTGGCTCACATGAATGCTGAGTGTGTCCGTGTGTGTGTGTGTGTGTGTGTGTAATGTATGTGTGTGTATGTGCGCAACACTCTTCTTTGATCCAGTGAACACCTCAGCATCTCTAACGCAAATCCCACCCCTCTAGCCAAATGCAAAGCAGAGAGACCACACCCCTTCATTTGCATAATGACTATGTTCATGACAGCTTTCATTGTTATGGTTGCTACAGCGTTGCCAAGTGTAACTGGTGCTGCTAACGCAACCAGCACCTCAGGGCACAGATCTGAGAGGGGTGCTATCATGCAGTATTTATATTTACATACACTCAGAGGAAACGGCCCGGAAAATGTCTGATGCAGTAGCGGCGTGGTAATCTGGAGAACTGGGAGAATTCGCAGTCAGCTGGTAAAGTTTTGAGCTTTTTTTTTTCGATCTGGTTTGTTACTGAGAGTTTGTAGAAGCTGTTTGCTGTACCCTCCAACAACCTGGACTGTGCAATTACAACCCTGGTAATAATGTGATAACAACTATGATGATCTGACAAGCAGATATGAGATGTGTATGAGATATGCACAGACTATGGAAGATTTTAGATGAGCGCCCGCAACATGTTTTAAGTAGCTCTGAACCCCCACCCCCCCACCCCCCCCCCGACCCAAAAAAGGAATCAGGCCAAGAGTTGGATCACACTCCCATCAACAGGTTTCCCCATGACAGCTCTGTCATTTTTGTCTCATTTTGACACATTTTTATTCCCTCTTTTTTTCTCCCTCTCTGTCACTCTATCAACTGTACTACCTTAATGGCATAATAAATGACCTAAGGATTTGTTGAGCAGATCATGATAAACCTGTTATGCACGCCTTATGAACACCTTACACTCTACTCTCTCTCTCTCTCCCTCTCCACCCCACCCCACCTTAGGGTTTCTTCAGCAATGACCCAAAGGATTTGTAGTGCTGGCCATGATACACTTGTTAAACATGTATGAATGTGTATATGAAACATGTATGAAACTTTCGCTATCTCTCTCTCTCTTTCTCCAACAGAGACAGTGATGTCCTTCTCTACAAGGAAAGGTTGACCCATCTCTCTGCATTCGGAACGTTTCTCTCCATCGCACACACACACACACACGCACGCAGTCTGAGATGAGCAGCGGTGAGAACAAGCAGCAGAAGCTGCAGCGTAAGCCCAAGAGGCCCCACTACATCCCCCGCCCGCTGGGAAAGCCCTTTAAGTACCACTGCTTCCAGTGCCCCTTCACCTGCAACGAGAAGACCCACCTGTTCAACCACATGAAGTACAACCTCTGTAAGGACTCCATCTCCCTCATGGTCAAGCTGGGGAGAGACATCCACCCGGCAAAAGCTCCAACTGCCACCATCGCCTCCAAGTCCTCTGGAGAAGATGCAGGAGAAAGTTCTGGAAAGGTCCAGGGTGGCTCGACAGATTCAGCTCAAGATGTTCAGCTTGACAAGACCGTGTTGCCCTGTGGTGGTGGCACTGGTAAAGAGCTGCAGCGAAAACACCCCCGTTCACAGATGGTGCACCCCGAGCGCTGCATCACAGAGGATAAGAGAGACCAGCAGGAAGAGGAGATGTTGGATCAAAATGGGGGAGCACCTCAGCTGCCTAAGGGAGTGGACAGGCCTTCCTGTACTGAGGACCCAGCCAACAAATTAAAAGAGTTAGAGCCGCTGAACATCAACGGCTCTGCCTTTAGTCCAGTCTCTGTTCAACATCACGACAACAAGGACGTTACACTGTGTACTCAAACTCAGAACCCAATTCAGAATTCATCCCTGCCTCGTCCAGTCCCTCAGATCTTCACACCGACCCCCGTTTGGCCACTGCCTAGCCCCTTCATACCCCCGCACATCAGCCTTGACCAGAGACCCTCGTTTGAGGACAAAGAGATGGACTCTTCTCCTCAGGAACCTCTGTGTCCAGGGTATCCTCGCTATACCACGCAAGACCCTACAAACCCCCAATACCACCCTTACCTGCTGTCTCCAGTATACCACAATCAATCAGTATCCCACCTCCACCCGGTCCCACCTTACTTCCTGGATACCCACAGGCCCCACCCCATGTTGCCTGGGCAAGTGTTGCCTGGACAAGAGCAGCACTATAAGTATGGCCAGGGTATTGTGTCTTATGGTCTGTACCATACCCTGAATCAGACTCACCCTCATCTTCCCCCTTATCCGTACCCCTACCCTGAAATGGTTCATTCCAGTTTGGGTGCCTACTCCGCATCCCTGGGTGTTGCTTCGGGGTATTTGTACAGCCACCTCCAGAGGCCCACTACTGGGTACCTCAACGCCCACCGAGGGGAGCTCGAGTCTGGGGTAAGAGGTGACCGGGAGGTGGGTGAGATGGGCGAGGTGAAGATCCCCCAGATGAGTCCCAGGGTTGGTTGTGCCGCCTCAGGATCCCCAAGTCAACCAAGTGCCACAGATCTCACCCACAGAGACTCCAACTCCCAGCAGCCATTGCAACAGGAATTGGCCTCAAGACAGGACAACCAATTGGAAGGTGAAACTGCCAGTTCACAGCCTGACAGAAGTATAGGTGACTATGTTGGTGAGCCAGGTGATCAGCAACCAGAAGAGAAGAAGAAATCCAGGTAAGAAGTTAAATTATTAGGAATTTCAGTTGCTCATTTAGAGCTGTGGATTTATGATAAGTTTATCTAACTGAATTGTTAACATTTTCCTCAGGTCAAAACCATTTGCAAGGGATACAGAAGATGGATTGGTTTCTGAAAATGATGAAGATGTCCCACTGGATTTATCCAAAACTCAACGGATCGGTAAAGATGCAGATGTCCTCCAGAGCAGTAGAGGGCGCTGTTCCCAACTGCCAGAACTCCCCTTGAACCTTTCTCTGAAAGAATCCCCTCATGCAAAAACGTCCATGTCCACTTCGTCTCACCCACTAGATAGCAACACGCCTCAGACAGATATTTTCGCTGCAGACCCCAGTCGTACTGATAGTGCTGACTCAGCAGAAATCACTGACAATGACTCAGCAGAATCTCAGAAACACTCTGCGGCCTTTGCCCTCTGCCAGCTGGCCCAGGCACCACACCTGAAGACAGACTCACACACTTTAATGACTGCCTTTGATAGAGTTTACACTGTCAAAGAAACCACCACCCAAAACAACCATTATGCCACTTCAATCAGCTCCATCGCCAAGACAAAGAATCCTGACCCAGACCAGAAAACCTCAAGCGATCATCATCTTAATTCATCATCATCCTTCAGCTTGAACTCTATTGAGAGCACTAACGCTGACCAAACAGGCACCCCGAGCCAACGTCTTACAATTCCGACCAGCTGCCCAGCTCCAGTAAAGACATGTGAAGAAGGCTTCAAACAAAATATCTCTTTCTCTACCCATGGAGATGGAACTACAGACGACATCACTGCTTTGACCACTACCCTGAACCCTACCACTACCACCCTGTCCACCCGAATGAACTGTAGGACCTCCCAGATCTGGATCAGCAACCCTCACACCTCTAGTAAGAAGCCGGCAGCCTCCACAACCAACACTCTGCCCAACAGAGCTGGACCCCCAGACACCTCTGTAACCACCTTCACCCACCCTGCATCCGAAACACCACCCATCAAATCTACACCGCTCAACACCCCAGCGATCAACTCCATCCACCCTTCAACCTGCCCTTCATCCAAAACTCTACCCAACCCATCTATGTCCTGCTCCACCCCTGCATCCACTGGCCGACCAACCTCCACCTCCAAGCAGGAGCGCCAGAGGCCCAGTGGGACCTCCACCCACATCCACACTGATCCACCAGCCAGAATAACCACACGGCTACAGGCCAAACAGAACGCTGGGTATGGAAGGGGTGTGGCTCGGAACGCTGTCAGCCAACGTGCTGGAAAGAGAGTGAGAGACTCCACCCCCAGCAAGAGGAATCTGAGAAAAAGGACACGGTGTTGAGGACAGTGGGCGGGGCAAAATAGTTTTTTTAATTTTTTTTTTATTCTGTTTCTTGGGTTATTGCAGGCAGTGAAAGAGGGAATGTAAATTTAAGTTTTGAATACAGCCCATTTAAATTCATAATAAACATCTGTGTACATTATGTGTGGATTTATGTTTTTATGTGATTATTCGAATGTGTAAATGTATGTTTGACAATAATTTGTTTACTGCCCTTGTGCTATATTAAAAAATATAGATATGTGTATGTGTGCATGTGTAAATAGTATTTCTGCATATTTCTGCATTCCATGTGTGCATCAAACACTAACTTGCAAAATACACATCTGTAAACACATACAAATACATACACACACAGACACACAAGAGAGGGAGGGAGAGAGAGAGCGAGAGAGATCAACAAATGAATATCAGAGTTTGGTTTGTCAGGCCTATAAAACTTTGAATTCCTGCTGCACCTGTTATATCTAAACCGGTTCTCCCCACCTCCCCCGATCCCCCATCCAACATTTAACAGACCTCTAATGAAACACACCCTTTCTTGTTTTTCTCTCTCTCAAACACACACTCTTTCACCTTTCTCCCTCTCTCGCACACATGCACACAAACAAACATTCTATCTCTCTCTCTTTCTGGCACCTACACACAACAGGTGTATAAGGAACCTGCTCGACCAAGAAACAGTTATTAATCTCCACAGGTAAGGGCTTGTCCACTTGTTGTATCACTGACACACTCAAAACACAAGCTATCACCTGCAACATTACTATATTAGCATGAAAACACACACACACACACACACACACAGCAGGGGCGGAGCCAGAGGGGTGGCTCGGGGTGGCACAGGCTACCCTTAAAATTCCATTGGCCACCCCAGGTGCCACCCCAAAATCCTAGTCTATGATTGGCCATTATGACGGTCTAAGGCGGGACCTTTCTTGATGCACCTGCAGCGCTAGTTTGAAGTGTCAGACAGACGTCGGAAAGTGGCAAACACGTTTGCCATTATACATGACTTATTGTTTTTAGCATGTGAGTTTAGGCCTACAGGCTACTGCTTGTGCTAACATGCAAAAATATCTATTTACCTATCGCATCTGCCAGTGCTTATCTAATCACACACACAAGTTGCGTCTGTTGAATCACGTCATCCTAGACTAATTTTCCTACCTGCTTATTTTACCTAGCCTACCCTGCCAACATTTGCTAGGCCATTAAGTGTTAACTGTGGGCCTAAAAGCATTTAATTATAATACTGTCCTAATTAAGGTTTGAAAATCGGAGGTTCACAGGCTACACCCTTCTTTCAATATTCTTTGCATCCGACTAAGAATTTTTATTTAACCTATGGCCTGTCAAAATAATCTTAGCATTCACAGCGCAAATTAATTTAGTCTTTTACGCAGTGGAGAAAGTGACTGCGCATGACAAGAAAGAAAGAACGTCCATTCACCCATTCTTCTCTGTTCAACTACCGTACTCGCGAAGTAGTCTACTCATCACACAGACATTACATGTATCACATCACATGAAAGAGCTTTTTCTCAGCTTTTAAACGATGTTAGCCACCAGTTGCTGTGGTAAACGCTTAGCGAGAAAGTAACTTTAATTTAATAATATTATTATACAGTTCTGCACCCATCTCCCTACCCATTCATCTCGGTGGAATGCTTTGCAAACTCTTCCCATATAGCCTACAAACAATACATACAAACCATATATCAGAATAAACAGCGGACCTTACTGAACCCAAATGTGTAAAGCATCCCCCTGTACAGCCATTCCAGAGTAATCCGGTTTTGAATTTGCAGCAAATTTCTACATGTCTCCAACTTTGGGCTTTACATTTCATAGCAGGCCAAATAAAACATAAATGTTAAATATAGCCTAGATATTTGTAAATATTACAATCAGATGATTTACAGTTCTATGTAATAGGTCATGTTTCATGTTTTTGGTCATGTTTCGTACAGTGATGCAGGTCTACTGTAGCCTACTATTCATCAAGCTCACTCATTATAAACACTCGTTGCATAGGCTAGGCTAAGCGATATGAATTCTGGTGACCATTTAACCAGTCAAGGATTTGTTGTGAAATATTTCCATTCTTGGACGTTTACATAGCTTAGGCTAAACGGTATGTTTCTTTCGTCCCCCATGTCTGTTTAATTCGTCCCGACCAGGAGTGATAAATAAAACATTGCGCACATTCCACTTTTGTTTAAATATATCCTGAACGGTTTTGTTCAGAGCTGAAAGTGCAACTGTATTTGACAAAAGACAGATGTAAGTTATTGCTAGTGACAAAATATTAACTTTCGGTGTGGTCTTTTTGTAAATAATGTTTAATTAAAAAGTGTTTTGATCGTCCCAGCTGTCCCCTAGAGGCAGGTGTCCTATATCCAGAGGGAATATTCTCACCCCTATGTATTGCCACTCTGTTTCGAGGGACAAGGGGTAGGCTAGGGGAAGGGGAAGAATGAGAAATGGGATTGACCCATTAATAGACAACTTAGATTTAATATGTTTATTTGTATTTGCATTTTATTCAAATACATTGTATGTGAGAGTATGGTCTTTGCCCTTCAATTGATGAGTATGGTGTTTGGTGCATGGTTTTCCTAATGTATTTGTGCTAATTTAACATCTTGAGCCTGTTTCTGTTTATCTGGATGTTTTGCCTCATGCCACCCTTGAATTACTCCCCACTAGGGCCACCCTTGTTAAAAATGTCTAGAATCGCCACTGACACACACACACACACACATAAACACACACACATACACACACACAAACACACACATACTCACACACACACAAATACACACACATACACACACGCACAAACACACACACGCACACACACATAAACACACACACACACACTCACAAACACACACACACACACATACACAGACTTATCTTTTGATACCCCAGACATAGCATAACAAGTGAACAGGAAAAATATTGATAAGTTGTGTGTGTGTGTGTTTTTGAAAGAGCTTGATGTTTTGTTTTGTCCTGTCTTGGTTTTCCTATGCACGTGTACAGACAATGGTCTTGTATGGTTGTGACGTGCTGTGTGTGTGACGAAGTGTAACAATGTTTGTAATGTTTGTACATGTTTATATCATTTTGTATTTGTATTTTCTAGTGCTGTCAAACGATTATATTTTTAATTGCGATTAATCGCTGAATTCCTAGTTAATCACAATTAATCACATATTTTATCATATGGTTAAAATTCTATTATTTTGCATTTCTGAACTTTCCAGGAGTCCATATTAACAATAAAGCAATTATTGTGTATCTTGATTGGGATTCAAATGAAAGCAAAGCAAGTTACTTTATTAACTGAACTTTAAGACGTAGGTCTATTTGATTATTTCAAATCAAATTTCAAAAGTGTAAAAAAATGTAGGCCTACACACATTATAAAGGGCATAACAAACAGAAAATATTATATTCATACTATATTCATTATCTTTGAGTTCAGTTGAAAATAAGGAAGTTTTCAACATGAGTGCATTGCCATTTTATAGGCCTAGTCTATGGTGCACTGTCACTTGCCACACACATCAGCGCCGAAGTTTTTAACAGGCAAACATTGGATGAACAATGGATTTTATGGAGCAGCGTTGACCAAATATAACTGAATCGTGATTTACACGGCGCCAAAGTGTGATGCTGGTGTGCGGAGTTGTATTGAAAAGAATGGAATCTAATGTAAATGAATGTCAAAAGCAGAGTGCATCGCAAATAGTAGCAGCCAAAGAGGAATGTTGATAACAGAACAAGTGACAGTGAAAGAATCTTTGGCGGCACACATTTAATGCGTCAGCCTAGGCTACTACTCTTTGGCCGGCTCGTAAACCCAAACAAGTGTGTGCAGCATGCCTTTACGTAGCCTACTAACGGCGCATCATCATAAAGATACATTTAATCTGCATCACGCCCCATTTTAGAGGAAAACAAGTTAACATATTACAAGTGATAGAATGAATGTGTGACTTATGTTTAGTTGATGTTATGACATGTAAAGTTAAGCTTGCTGAACTTAGTTATAGTCAGCCACGAGCAGTTTGATTGTGCCTATCGATACATTCGTGACACTCCTGTAAACTAGAAAGAGCAAAACATAGGAACATGGTCACATTAATCCCATAAACACACAGATAACTCTTACACCAACCTTATTTTGTGCCTTTTATTCACGTTTGTTTCAAGATTTAGTAAGTATAAGCCCTTTTCGCTCCCCACTTTGATGCAGCAAAGGTTTCCATTATATCAGTCATCTTTTCCCTAAAAGGGGGTGTGTACGTGCAGCACATACCATGTTCCATTCCATTCATCAGTGCGTATTGTTTAGTTTCCGGTCTAGCTAAATCCAGTGTGGTGTTGTAGTTGTTCTAACGTTACTAGTTGTTGCAACAGCATGTGAAAAAACTACAAAGTTTGTTTAACCAAAAAGTACGTTAATCTCGCGTTAAAATAGGTTTACGTTAACGCCGTTAATAACGCCGTGACAGCACTAGTATTTTCTTTAATTATTATTATTCCTGTGAACGCTTTGGCAATGCATCATATGGTTTGTCGTGCTAATAAAGCATATTTGAATTTGAATTTGAGAGTGGGGCAGAGAGAGAGGGGCAGAGAGAGAGAGAGAGGGACAGATAGAAAAGAGAGAGAGAGATAGAGAGAGAGAGAGGGGCAGAGAGAGAGAGAGTAGACTTTAAAAAAGCTTTCGACTCAATTTGGCACTATGCATTATTTTACAACTTTTTACAAAGCGGTGTAGGGGGCAAAACCTATGATTTAATCAAATCTATTTATATGGAAAATAAAAATGCTGTAAAAATTGACAACAGCAGAACAGAATTCTTCACTCAGGGGCGTGGGTGAGACAGGGCTGTAGCTTGAGTCCAACTCTGTTCAATATCTACAATCAATGAGTTAGCGGTGGTATTGGAACGATCTACAGCACCTGGACTCACCCTAAACAATACAGAAGTTAAATATCTGCTTTTTGCAGATGACCTGGTGCTGCTGTCAATCTCAGAACAAGGACTACAGCAGCACCTAGATCTGCTAGAGCAATTCTGTCAGAACTGGGCCCTGACAGTCAATTTGGACAAAACAAAGATTGTAATATTCCAAAAGAAAGCAAGATCTCAGGCAGGCAGACACCTTTTCACTCTAGGAAACACCGCTCTAGAGCATTCTTTATCTTATGATTATCTAGGCCTGAAACTCAGTGCCTCAGGAAGCTTTGACCTTGCAGTGAATGTGCTAAAAGATAAAGCTCGTAGAGCTCTCTATGCCATCAAAAGAAATTTCCATAAAATACAAATCCCAATTAAAATCTAGTGCAAAATATTCGACAGTGTAATAATGCCAATTGCATTATATGGATGCGAGGTATGGGGTCCTAGACTACACTAGATGGGGCAGATGCAGAATGCAGAATTTATTAGAAACATTCTTAGAGTCCAAAGGAAAACACCAACAAATGCATGCAGGGCAGAATTAGGCAGATTCCCATTGGCATTAAATATACAAAAAAGTATATATAAATATAAAATTCTGGATCCACTTAAATTCTAGTGACGAGAACACCATACAGTTTCAAGCATACAGAGGTCAGCCCTAATACCAGTCCCCTTTGCCAGTTGGTTCTGAAGTTAACTAATACTCTAACCCATCGATCTCAGACCAGCACTGCTTTTCAAAATCAGATCAAAGTAAAACAAATTATGAATCAAAGTAAGAATAAGTATCTGGAACATTGGGATGATCAAACAAAATCACAATCCAAATTAGAGTGTTACTTGTCACTAAAACAAGATTATGAATTGGCAGAGTACCTCTCCACCGTCAGAGATACAAAGCAGAGACAGATTCTTACCAAGTACAGGCTAACATACATATTCTTACCAAGTACAGGCTACAGCTCGATACATTACAGCTTGCCACGACATGAGGGACAGTGAGTCGGACACTTTGCCACAATGCCCGACCTAATGTCTGTAATTAATCCAATGCATTATAATGTGTATGCTGCCCGTGTGTGTGTGTGTGTGTGTGTGTGTATGTGTGTGTGTGTGTGTGTGCAGTGGCGCAAAAAGTGAGTATGCGCTATATGCGGCGCATAGGGGCACAGAACCATGGGGGCGCCAAAGAGATGGTAATAATAATAATAATAATAATAATATATTTGGTGTATTCTATATGTAGCTACTGTTGTATGTTTCTAAATAATTTCTGCATTTCCTCAATGTTAAATAACATTTTAGAGGACTAACAGGCTAGAGTAGGCGATCTCATAAGATTCTATCATAGAATTTTGACATAGAAGAGGGAGTGGGGGCGCCGTGAGCGCTGAGTGAGCAGGTACGAGTAGTGAGTTTTCGTCTTTGGAAAAAGATGGATAAAGCAAAAAAGCTGTCGGGAGCTAAAATAGAAAAAGAAAGGGAAAATGAGATGGCATGTCAAGGGATGCGACAGTAGTTAAATAAGTGGATGGTAAAAAGCAACAGGTAGGATTTAAAGTGTGACGTCTAACTAGCGTTTACTAAGCATATGCCGATTGAAACAGCATATTCCATTCAGATAGCTAGGTGGCTACCATGCTCATACTGCACTTTTAATGGCAAACTGCAAACAGAAATGTCACACTAGCAACAACTAATTACATGATTCCATTTCCTAACAATGAAGACTCCTTGTAATAACTTAATATTGTGCTGTCAATGTGGCGCAAACAAAGGATAGAGTTGAATCAGCCTTATCCTTTGTGAGCAACAGCTGGCAAAACAACGTTATGAGAACCATTTAGACTCTCTTAAAGTGACAATGCGACATTTAACAATACTTCAAGTTCAAATCGGCAGAATTTCTTAAAAAATAACATGTAATACATTATTGGCCTTTTGTTTTACTTTTACTAGTTTTTTTTTTTTTTTTTTTTTTTTGGGGGGGGGGGGGGGGGGGGGGGGGCGCCAATTTGTTGTTGCATACCCCTCAAAAAATGGGTAGCTGCGCCCCTGTGTGTGTGTGTGTGGAAAAAGAGAGAGAAAGTGAGGGTATACACACAATTTTTCATGTTACTGTTTCCTGTAATGCTGTCAATGTTCTAATTGTTATGCTGTTGTAATTGTGCTTTAGCAACACTGTACTTACTTACAGTCATGCTAATAAAGCAACCTTGTATTGAATTGAGAGAGGGACAGAGAGAGAGAGATAGAGGGGCAGAGAGAGAGAGAGAGATAGGGGCAGAGAGAGAGAGAGAGGGAAAGAGAGAGAGGCAGAGAGAGAGAGAGAGAGAGAGAGAGAGAGAGAGAGAGAGGGGCAGAGAGCGAGAGAGAGAAGGGGTGGAGGGGGGGGGGCTACACAAACAATCCTTACTAATGACTGGAGAGAGAGAGGGAGAGAGAGAGAGAGAGAGAGAGAGAGAGGCAGAGAGAGAGATAAGGGGTGGAGGGGGGGGGGGCTACACAAACAATCCTTACTAATGACTGACAGGGTTATGTGGGATCTGCAGAAAGGCTGGCAATGACTAACCAGTTTTACTGAACAAAGAAGGGGGGCTGGGGCAAAGTCAGGTCAAAAAACTGAAATGGCTGGTTAACGGACACAGATTGTGTTGATGCATGTTTTTATTTGCATTAAGCAAGCTGGCTGACTATTTAGCTCTCACACACACACACACATAACACAAACAAAAAGGACTTCCAGTTCCACACAACACACACATATGGAATCATTTTCACAAAGATACTGGCTCACCATTAAGCCCCACACACTCTGCCTTTGTGAACATGTCAGGTTGTACTGTACATTCTCAAGAGAACAGAGATCGGAAGTGGACGGGCAGCATATGTGTGTGGTGTGAGTGTCAGAGAGAGAGAGATAGAGTGAGGGAAAGAGAGAGAGAAAGAGAGAGAGGAGAGAAAGAGAGGATAGAAAAGTGCTGGGTAGCTCGGAGAGCTGTTGTGTGCTCTACTTTCTGTTAAATCCAGACTACGTACTTTGCAAAATATGTGTTTATGTCATCATAAGGCATGTCCTAAATTGAATTGCATTCAAAAGATCAGAAACAGACAGGGAGAGAGAGAGAAGAGAGAGATAGAGAGAGGAAACATTCTCCCCCCCACCCTGGACCCCTTCCAGTTTGCATACCGAGCCAAGCGGTCTACAGAGGATGCAATCTGCTCTGCCCTCCACCCAGCCCTCACCCACCTGGAAAAAAGAGACTCATATGTGAGATTGCTGTTTATAGACTTCAGTTCTGCATTCAACACCATAATACCACAACAACTCATCTGCAAACTGGACAAACTGGGACTCAGTACCTACCTCTGCAACTGGCTACTGGACTTCCTCTGTCAGAGGCCCCAAGTAGTACGTGTTGGCAACAATACCTCAAGGAGCATCACACTGAGCACAGGGGCCCCCCAAGGCTGCGTGCTCAGTCCGCTGCTCTTCACCCTGCTGACGCATGACTGCACTGCAACCTACAGCAACAATCACATAGTGAAATTTGCTGACGACACAACTCTGGTGGGTCTCATCACCAAGGGCGACGAGACTCAATACAGGTTGGAGGTCGACCATCTGACCACGTGGTGCAGGGACAACAACCTCCTGCTGAACGTCAGCAAGACCAAAGAGATTGTTGTTGACTTCCGGAGAGGTCACACCCAACACCTGCCACTGACCATCGACGGTGCTGTGGTGGAGAGAGCGAGCAGCACCAAATTCCTGGGGGTGCACATCAGTGAAGACCTCTCCTGGACCACCAACACTGCATCACTGGCGAAGAGAGCTCAGCGCCGCCTGTACTTCCTGCGGAAACTCAGGCGAGCAAGTGCTCCACCAGCCATCATGACCACATTCTACCGAGGCACCATTGAGAGCATCCTCTCCAGCTGTATCGCTGTGTGGGGCGGAAGCTGCACTGAATACAACAGGAAAGCCCTGCAGCGCATAGTGAACACAGCAGGAAGGATCATTGGTGCTTCACTCCCCTCCCTGAAGGACATTTACACCACCCACCTCACCCGCAAGGCGACCAAAATTGTGAGTGATTCAAGTCACCCCGCTCACAATCTGTTTGATCTACTGCCCTCTGGGAAGAGGTACAGAAGCCTGCGCTCCCGCACTACCAGACTCACCAACAGCTTCATACACCAAGCTGTAAGGATGCTGAACTCTCTCCCTCCTCTCCCCCCTCCACCCTCAGCTACATAACATCCTGGACATTGGACCCACAATGGCCGCCTGCACTACTCCACTTGCACACTTGTACACTTTACAACTTGGTGTTGTTGTCCTGAAAACACAACACTTCTGCTGCTCTTACATAACTTGCACCACTATGCCACTTTCTTTATTACTTAGGTCAAACAGAACTACCCAAGCCTTTTATTGGCCTGACTTTGCACTAGTATTTTATTGACTGTCCATGCACAATTTCAACCAAATTTTGCTGCTCTTATTTTTTCATTATTATATGTGCCCTCTTATTTACTTATTTACTTACTTTTTGTTTACTTGAATGTTATGTTTGTCTGTGGACTTAAATTGGTAAAATGTCTTGTCTTCACCGTGGGATAGTGAGAAACGTAATTTCGATCTCTTTGTATGTCTGGAACATGTGAAGAAATTGACAATAAAGCTGACTTTGACTTTGACTTTGAGGGGAGAGAGAGAGAGAGAGGAGAGAGAGAGAGAGAGGAGAGAGATAGTGAGAGAGAGAGAGAGAGGGGGGGGTATCTTTTGTCTGGTGGAAATGATTGCAGGCACAAAGCAGATGCAAACCACATTCATTTATTGGTGCTTTCATAACTGCACAGAGTACCACACTGTAGGTTATATTTCCAATGAGCAACTTGTGTGTGTATGTGTGTGTGTGTGTGTGTGTGTGTGTGTGTGAGAGTGTGTGAGAGTGTGTGTGTGTGTGTGTGTGTGTGTGTGTGTGTGTGTGTTCTTCTAGTCTGTTGAACACAATCACAAATTGCACAGCTCAAAGCAGATACACCTAAGGCTAGTAGTAGTCCCTCAATAAAATGAGACACACACTTTGTCCATCCATTTTTGTTTTGTTTAGTTTTTCAATCCACCATTTTGTTTGTTAGGTGTTTCTCCTTGGTTCAGTTGAAGCCATGCTTCTCATCAGCAGATCCGTGGCTGACGGAAAGTTCCAGCAAGCATGTCATTGGCTGTGTGAGTTTCGATTGGGTGGTGCCCCTGAGACCACCCCCGCCCGCCCCTCTCCTGTGATGATGCGGCGTTGAGGGGTGGTGGGGAGTGTGGGAGGGGCCAACCCCCAGTGCACTGTGGGTCTGCCAGTGAGACAGGCACGTGATTGGTGGTGGTGGAGGAAGAGGGCGGGGGCTTACAATCCGAGAGGTGAGGTGACCCCGAGATATAGATTTAAAAGGCCATGGAGGAGAGTGGTAACAGTGTAGAAGGAAAAGGAGATGAAAATAAGAAAATGTGAATAAATGAGGAATGAAAATGTTAAAAGGAAATAAAACAAAAGGAAAATGTTAAAAGGAAATAAAACAAAAGGAAAATGTTAAAAGGAAATAAAACAAAAGGAAAATGTTAAAAGGAAATAAAACAAAGAGAGGATGATAGTACAGAAGGATGAAGAAGAACAGAGAGAGAAAGAGAGAAGAACAAAAAAGGAGAAAGGAAAGAAGAGTGGAGAGAGGGAAGAGAGGAGAGAGAGAAAAGACAAAAAAGGAGGGGGGGTGGTGGAGAAGGATGGAGAAGAACTGAGGAAGGGGAATCAGAAGAAAGGATGCGAAAGAAAAAAAGATGGAGGAGGAAAGCATTCATTTGTCCATGGTGAAGCAACAGAAGTCTGAACTTTTTTTGAAAAATATATTCCTGAAAGTCTGTTTGTTCCCAGACCAGATTCAAGTCCCGCCCACATCAGAGGTGACATAAAAGGGATGGGATGTTTTGATTGGACAGCTGGGCTTGACTGACATCTCATAAAGGATGTTGATAACTTGAGTGGCAGCATGAAGACCTTTGCTATGAGGTCTATCAAAGCAGCATGCTAAAAAAGCCTTAATAGTGTGTGTGTGTGTGTGTCAATAGAGTGCGTGTGTGTGTGTGTCAATAGTGTGTCCGAATATGTATGTGTGTGTGTGTGTGTGTGTGTGTGTTGGTGTGTGCCATTGAAGTGTTTCATTTCATAGTGTGTGATGAACAATGTGCTTTTGTGTGTGGAGTTTTTGACAGCATTACTTGTCTGTGTGTCCAAATGTGTCTTTGTGTTTGTGTGAGGTGGGGGTAATTGTGTGTGTGTGTGTGTGTGTGTGTGTGTGTGCATCTGGGTATCCAGGTGTGCTTATATGTATGTGTATGTGAGTGTGTGTGTGTGTGTGTGTGTGTGAGAGAGAGAGAGATAGAGCACGTGTGTATGTGAGACAGAGTGTGACCATGTTTTTTTCTCTCTTCAACTGCATACAACGTGGGTCTACAGGATACATTTGTAAAATATATATTCTTACCCCATCAAACAATTGAAGATGGAGTCTGTACCCTGCCAAAGCTGTTACACTTAATTCAGATTCAAATAGCTTAATCTGCTGCGGACCGTTTTCACACAAATACAATCAAATTCACATCCCTGGAGGATTTGGATCAGAGGCCTTAATGGGCTTAGCTCCTCTTCTCTGGAGTCTCATATAGTTTTAATGACATTTCATTTACATTCACTCCTTGGGTCCAGATCTCAGCCTCACCTGAAACCGTATCATGATCCAGGGCAAAAGTTCCAGATCCACAATCACAATTTAAGACCTAGACTGATATTCAAGGTCTTCTGAAAATGGTGATGCACTCTGTCCACGTGCAAACCATAATCTGGATCCAGATCTAGATCCACATTTCCTCATTCATGACTCTGTTCCTTGTCCTCCATTTTAGATCCAGCTTGAGATTCGAATTAAGATTGAAGACTTGATGTTGACCTGGATTCAGACCTAAACCTTAGCTTTTATCCAGATGTAGATTCTGATTCAGACTCTAGACTTTTATCCCAATTCAGATTTCAATCCAGTCTCTAATCCCAATTCAGATCTCAATCCAGATTATGGTCTAGATTCCAATCCAGATCCCTGATTCAGATCTAGACTTTTATCCCAATTCAGACTTAAAATCCAGACTCTAGTCCCAATTCCGATCTCAATCCCAATCCCTGATGCAGGTCCAACCGTGCCTGGTGTCTGCCTGGCCTCAGAGGAAGGGGTTGTGGCTGTGGCTCTGGGGCTGCATCAGGTGGCGAGGCTGCGGGGAGAAGCGCTGTGGATGCTGCTGCTGCTGCTGGTGGTGGTGGTGGTGGTGGTGGTTGTGATGGAGGTGGTTGTTGTGCTGCTGCTGCTGCTGCTGCTGCAGCAGCATGGGGGCAGAAGAGAGGGGCAACAGCGGCTGGGGCAGGTTGGAGGGCAGATCCAGGAGGCCCTGCGGGGGCTGGGTGAAGGAGGAGGGCAGGGAGGGGGCGGCGGCGTGGCGGGGCACCGGCAGGGGCAAGGAGGCGCTGTAGGGCAGGGAGGAGGAGGAGGAGGAGGAGGTGTGGGCAGGAGGGGGCAGAGGGGAGGTGGAGCACGGACGCAGCTGGTTAAGGGTGAGGCGCGGCTGGTCACAGTGGAACGGGTTAGTGGGGGAGGGAGCACTGAGACCTGCAGGGGGAGGGAGAGAGAGAGAGGACAGAAGGATGGAGAGAGAGGGGGAGAGAGAGAGAGGACAGAAGGATGGAGAGAGAGGGGGAGAGAGAGAGAGAGAGAGAGGAAGGAAGGAGAGAGAGGGGGGAGAGAGAGGAAGGAAGGAGAGAGAGGGGGAGAGAGAGAGAGAGAGGAAGGAAGGAGAGAGAGGGGGAGATAGAGAGAGAGAGAGAAGGAAGGAAGGAGAGAGAGTGACAGAGAGAGAGAGCAAGGAAGGAAGGAGAGAGGGGAGATAGAGAGAGAGAGAGGGAGGAAAGAAAGATGGAGAGAGAGGGGGGGAGAGAGAGAGAGAGGAAGGAAGGAGAGAGAAGAAGGAAGGAAGGAGAGAGGGGGAGATAGAGAGAGAGGAAGGAAGGAGAGAGGGTGAGATAGAGAGAGAGGAAGGAAGGAAGGAGAGTGACAGAGAGAGAGAGCAAGGAAGGAAGGAGAGAGGGGAGATAGAGAGAGAGAAGGAAAGAAGGAGAAAGGGGGGATAGAGAGAGAGGAAGGAAGGAGAGAGGGTGAGATAGAGAGAGAGGAAGGAAGGAAGGAGAAAAGGAAGGAAAGTGATAAAGGGGGGAGGAGAGGGCAGGAGGGATAGAGAGAGAGAGGGAGTGGGAGAAAGAAAGATGGAGAGGGGAAGGATGGGGAGAGAGGGAGCAGGATGAAGGAGGAGAAAGATAGGGAGATGGGGTGGGTGTAGAGAGGTGGGTGTAGAGGGAGAGAGGAACAGAAAAAGGTGTTTAGAATTCCTTAAAATATTATCATATGATTATTTATACTCATGCAGGTAATGGGACATGTACCCATGTTAAATTGTGAAAGCATAGTAATGGGTATTGCCCATGGTGAGTGTGTGTGTGTGTGTGTGTGTGTGTGTGTGTGTGAGTGAGAGTGAGAGAGAGAGATTTTTTTTTCTTTGTTTCTCTTTAACCCACTCGACAGGAAAGGGTTTTTGCTCTTGTCCAGCTGGTTGCTGAAGATGGGTAACTGTGTGTATGTGTGTGTGTGCGTGTGTGTGTGTGTGTGTGTGTGTGTGTGTGTGTGTGTGCGTTCTCCTCACCGGACAGAAAGGGGTTCCTGCTCGTGGTCGGCGGGTTGGCGGGGATGAGTGTGTCCAGGTTGACCAGCGAGGCGGCCGTGGGGCCCAGGAATGCCTCGGGCGTCCGACAGGGTCGCGGCGATGTCGCCGTTGCCATGGCAGCAGCCGTCAGGGGCGGGCCCAGGCGCGAGAGGTCAAAGGTCTCGGGGCTCTCGTCTCCGACACGCCCGTTCACCTGCTCCGCCACCACGACCGAGTCTCCGAAGGGATCCGAATCTGAGAGAGAGAGGGAGAGCGAGGGATGGAGAGATAGGGAAACAAAGAGGTAAAAAATAGAGGAGAGAGAAATAGGGAGGGAGATGAGACAGACAGAGAGAGAGAGAGAGAGGAAGAGGAAGGGAGATGGGGAGAGAGAGAGAGAGAGAGAGAGAGAGAGAGAGAAAGAGGAAGAGGAAGGGATATGGGGAGACAGAGAGAGAGAAAAAGAGGGGCAACAGTGGCGTGAGAGGGTGTGTGAGAGAAGGAGAGATAGGGAGAAAAAGAGAAAAAGAGAGAAATGGAAAAAGAGAGGAGAGAGAGAGAGTGAGGGGGGAGTGTGTGTTGTGTGTGAGAGAGAGAAAGAGAGCGAAAGGGGGGGGTGAGACAGATAGAGAGAAGAAAGGGAGGATGGGGAGGGAGGAGGAGAGAGCGAGAGATTTAACACCATTTCATTTATTAGATACTTCTTATATTCTCATCTGTTCACACCACTAATACACACATGCAAGACAATATAACAGGCTTGTCATTGGCTGCATGTATTTCAGTGTGAAGGCTTATGATTGGCTGCGTGTGGATGGACAGAGCTGAGCACTTATTTTGTCTGTTTAATGACAATTTGTACAAGTGGACCACTCTTGTGTCCAAAGTCTGCTTTTAGGGGTCTGTGTGCTTAAAGAGAACTCAGTTGCATGGACATCTGTCGTGTCCAAAGTCTGTTTCAGTAGCCTGTGGTGTGGTTAATGAAACCACTCACGTGTCCAAAGTCTGTTTTTAGTAGCCTGTGGTGTGGTTAATGAAACCACTCACGTGTCCAACGTCTTAGAGTTTGCGGCCCTGGATTTACAGACTTCTGATTGGCTGTTTGGTCTGAGCGAGGGTAAGATGGTCAGTCGGGCGCTCATGTTGACTGTTTTCCAGTGGGCTACCTAGTGTAACTGCAGTTATTTTTTGTAAGGGGTTTACTGGGCTTGACTTAATTGTGGATAACTGTGTTGCTAATGCCATTAGCTTGACTTAATTGTGGATAAGGGATGCGTGCTAATGCCGTTAGCCTCAAATGAGCTAAAAAATAAACCAACAGCTAACTGCTGCTAAAAATCAAGTTAAGAGAATATTTGTAGTAGTTTTATATTATCAATGCAATCAACATTTGTTCCAGGAAAGATACAGTGTAAACTTTAAACATTACACATTAAAGCTTATGAAATAATTTACTTAATTAAAAGTATAAAACATATATACATGTACGTGAAAAAAACAAAACAAAACAAAAACAGATTATTACTTTACCTGCTGGACTCACAGCACGAGGACTGAAGAGGTTGGGAAGCCCCTCCTCTTCCTCTCTAGGCCCCTCCTCTTCCTGGGCAGAAAAGGGATCACCTAAGGACAGGAGGAAAGAGTAATGATATCAGCCACAAATGTTTCTCAGCGTTCATCAACTGTTCAATGCAAAGCTCTCAAATTTTCCAATTAAAAAATCTGCTTTTAAGGGTAAAAGGCATATCTTGATGTGTTATATGTGTATTTATAGTACCCCGATCAGTATGTGTGTGTGTAAATATACGTGTGTATGTGTACGTGTGTGTGTGTGTGTGTGTGTGTGTGGGTACCATTATTTGTTGGGCTTTTCCATGCATGATTGACAGAGTTTGGGCTGCTTTTGGAGGGCGGGGCTTCCCATGGATCTGTTGACGATTGGCTGCAACCCCAGGGCTGGGAGGGGCTACTGGAGCCACGGCGGCCCATCCAGGGGCTGCCAATGACTGGCGTGCTGGAGTTCACCACCGCTAAGGGAAAGAAAGAAAGAAAGAAAGAAAGAAAGAAAAGACAAAAAGAAAGAAAGGGGTAGATGGTGATAGTGGGTTTTATTTTATTATTTATTGTGCGTGTGTGTGCGTTTGTCTTTGCGTGGGTCTGTTTGAAACGGAAGACAGCTGCCTGCTGCCTCCCTCCCTACTACATAGAGAGCTGTCTCACTATTACATGACTTTGGATTAAATGCATCTTTTAAAAATGAGCGTAGCACTCTAGAATCTTTGGTTGACACTACGGTATGACGTTAGCAAAGGCCTGACGTTAAACTAAATTAGCTTACGTAAGCTAGCAGGCTAACGGTATAAATTAGTTTTACGGCCGGCAGATATATCAGACCAGACGCTATTAATGGTTACAACAATGGCATAATCAGATAGTAAATTGTTTATTTCTCATCTCAAATCTACAAATCTAAGCAAAATAAGGTCACACAAATGATATTTTAAACAGATTTAGCAGCCATTACCGATGTCATCCACCATGTTTGTTTACCTTTCACAGCTGTTTCAGACGTTGCCGCAAGGGATTATGGGTAGGAGGGAGCATGAAGTGTGCATCGAAGCTGCCTCCAAAAATGACCGTTATTTGGGAATTCTAAGATACCTTAGAAGGCAGCAGAATTAGTTTTTTCGGTTTCGAACCGCACTTGCTGCCTCGCTCCCCAGTTAGATATCTTTAAAGGCAGCAACTTTACCCGTTTCGAACACACCCAGTGTGTGTGTGTATGTGGTTTCTCACCCACAGACTCCCAGGGGTCAGAGTTGACAGGGCAGGAGGGCTGTGTGTCCCAGGGGTCTTCACTAGGGGGCGCCTCTGAGACAGGTCCAAATATGTCCACCAGATCCCTCATGTGCTGCACAACAGGAAACAGGGTTACAGACCGGACACTAGGCCAGCCAATCAGATGACTCCACTGACTAAATAGTCTGACCGGACTGTCCTAAACCTGTCCTTATCAATATCATGGACCAATTATTCTCACTTTATCTATTGTGTTTCTCTCCTCCTCATATTATCTATCTATTAAAAATGTTTAAGTTTATTTTTTGTGCCAACAAACACTGAAAAACACTGAAATGACCAAAGGTGATTACATATGCCATCAACACAGCTAAAAAATAAAAATAAAAAATAAAATTAAATATTTAAATTATAAATATGTCATTACATCACATCATTGTGCAGATACATTAATCATACACACACAAACAATCACACACCTCTCCTGTTCCTGGTTCATCGGCTCTTCTGCTTTCATCAAGGGCTTTCTGAAGGAATGAATCATCTCCTTGGCGACTGTGCTGTTCCTTAAGAAGAGGCAGATGGTTCAGTGTTACCTCTCTCTCCCTCTCTCTCTCACACGCACACACACACATCTGCTCTCCAGCATAGTCATGGTTCCACACACACACACACACACACACACACACACACACACACACACACACACACTCTCTGTCATTGCAGTCCCATACCCATCCCCCTACATATTCACACACACACATACAAAGAGAGACTCAACCACTGCCTCACATACCACCCCCCCCCCCCCCTCCCCCAACACACACATCCCAGTGGGCTTAAAGTGCAGCAGGGAGGTTTCTCTGAGGGATGGAGGGGGAGGGGCAGCGTGGGAACATGGGAGGGGGAGAGGAGGTCTGAACTAGAGAAGAATGGTGAAATCCACCAATGCACCCCGCTACTCACAACAACTAGCCGTGATATCTGGCCGTGTTCCTCTCTGCTCAAAGTCAAAGCAATCTGAAGCAGCGTGTCCTCACCCATCTCTATAGCAATAGGAGTCAAGCAACCTGGCTATGCTCGGATTCAAGGGGACATACCCTAAATCAGTGAATACAACTACTCATAGTTTGGAGAAACCTGTGTCTGAAATTGCCCTCAAAATCTTGTGTGTGTATGTGTCTGTGTGTGTCAGAGAGAGAGAGAGAGAGAGAGAGAGAGAGAGAGAGAGAGAGAGAGAGAGAGAGAGAGAGAGAGAGAAGGTGTAGGAAAGGGTATGTGTAGTGATGGGGACGAGACCGCCTATGCCGAGTCCGAGTCAAGACTGAGTCTTTGAAGGGTCGAGACCGAGTCTAGACCGAGTCTGTT
>NC_055965.1:25112031-25139531 GCF_018492685.1 Alosa sapidissima | reverse complement strand
AAAATATAAGAGAAAGACACGGCAAGAAAATAGATACAGACAGAGGGAAGAAGAAAGAGGGAGACAGAGAGAGAGAGAGAGAGAGAGAGAGAGAGAGAGAGAGAGAGAGAGAGAGAGAGAGACACATCATGTTTCTGACATATTCTAATTCCATATTCTAATTCCACTGGCCTATTACTGTGGAATGACACAGTAGACATCTGTCTTCATTTTGTGCCCACATGTCTCCACTCTCATGTCTCCACTCTCATCATGTCTCCACTCTCATCATGTCTCCACTCTCATCATGTCTCCACTCTCATGTCTCCACCCTCATGTCTCCACTCTCATGTCTCCACTCTCATGTCTCCACTCTCATGTCTCCACCCTCATGTCTCCACTCTCATCATATCTCCACTCTCATGTCTCCACCCTCATGTCTCCACCCTCATCATGTCTCCACTCTCATGTCTCCACTCTCATATCTCCACTCTCATGTCTCCATTCTCATGTCTCCATTATCATGTCTCCACCCTCATGTCTCCACCCTCATCATGTCTCCACTCTCATGTCTCCATTCTCATGTCTCCACTCTCATGTCTCCATTCTCATGTCTCCACCCTCATGTCTCCACTCTCATCATGTCTCCACTCTCATCATGTCTCCACTCTCATCATGTCTCCACTCTCATGTCTCCACTCTCATCATGTCTCCACTCTCATGTCTCCACTCTCATCATGTCTCCACTCTCATGTCTCCACTCTCATCATGTCTCCACTCTCATGTCTCCATTCTCATGTCTCCACTCTCATGTCTCCACTCTCATATTTCCTCGTTGGCTTTCTGACATGTTGATTTCTGCGGCCACTCTAATGTGATCAGCAGCGCAGGCTGCAAAGCTGTGGCACAGACAGAGATGGAGGCCAATAGGCACCAACAAGGACATGAGGATACCAATGGCTATCACAACAGATAAACTCTCTCTGTAAGGGTAGTGTGTATGTGATGGTGTGGATGGGAATGCATGTAAGTGTGGTGTGTGGCTGTGTGTGTGTGTGTGTGTGTGTGTGTGTATTTGACTTTTTTGTGTGCTTCACTGATGAAGTGACTCCCCTTGTTTAAGACAAGCATCTATATATCTTGCTGCGACTCTTGCGCTCTTTTGTTCCTCTCCTAATAGTATTCTTAGACTTAGATCTTAAAGTTTTGAAGGTTGCATTTCTCTGAATTTAGGAAAGAATTGATCTCGTATCTCTTTCCATTGGCAGCATTCAGCCAAAAAGTGAAGCTCTGTTTCTATGGCACCTTGGTTGCAGTTGGTGCACAGCCTGTCTTCTCTGGGCAGCCAGGTTTGCCTGTGTCTGCCCTTCTCAATAGCCAGACTGTGATTGCTTAGTCTGTACCTGGTCAAGGTTTTTCTCTGTCTAGTATCAGTGACTGTGTATAGGTAGTCTGCCACAGTGTACTCTCTGTTTAGGGCCAAATAACATTGAAGTTTATTTTGTCTTTTTGTTGTTTCAGTCCAATATGATAAGTAATTTTGTTTTTCTGCATTTATAATTTGGTTAGGCCGAATTGTTTGAGAAAGGGTGGCAAGGTCCTGAGGCTGACTATTATTATTATTATTATTATTATTATTATTATTATTATTATTATGTTGTGTTAGTTGTACTATTAGTATGTGTGAGTCTCAGGACTAGCTGGATGAGGGGACTTGTTTTTACACTCATATCTTGGCTTTTTAGGGCTTTATAACAATAAGAGTTGGGGTCGCTTGTTTTGAGATGTTCGACAAATTTGATGTCTCTTTTTTCTATTTTAATTAGTAAAGGGTATTGACCTAATTCAGCCCTGCATGCATTGTTAGGTGTGTTCCTCTGTACCTTGAGGATACTTTTACAGAACTCTGCATGCAGGGTTTCGATTGGGTGTTTGTCCCATTTCTCAAGTCCATTGTACATTTTTTTTATTATATATACTCTTTTGATCCCGTGAGGGAAATTTGGTCTCTGCATTTATCCCAATCCGTGAATTAGTGAAACACACACAGCACACAGTGTACACACAGTGAGGTGAAGCACACACTAATCCCGGCACAGTGAGCTGCCTGCATCAACAGCGGCGCTCGGGGAGCAGTGAGGGGTTAGGTGCCTTGCTCAAGGGCACTTCAGCCGTGCATACTGGTCGGCAACCCTCCGGTTACAGGTCCGAAGTGCTAACCAGTAGGCCACGGCTGCCCCAAATAACAGGACATAAGAGGACCCCACACTTCACTGCCGTATAATGAAATTGGTTCGACAACTGTTTGAAATATTTTGAGCCAGATCCGAATGGGTCAAATTGAATAGTTTTTTTGATGGCATAGAAAGCCCTTCTTGCTTTCTCTTTCAAATCATTCACGGTCAAGTTGAAATTACCAGTTGAACTGATTTTTAGCCCAAGGTAGGTGTAACTTTTTACTTGTTCGATTGCATATGTACCAAGGGTTAATTTCTTTCCCTGATGTCTGGAAGGTTAGTATTTTTGTTTTTTGTGGGTTAATAGTCAGGGCCCAGGTCTGACAGAACTTGTGCAGGACATTTAGGTTTTGCTGTAGACCCTCTTCTGTTGGAGACAGCAGAACCAAGTCCTCTGCAAAAAGAAGAAATTTGATTTCGGAGTCATTTAATAGGAGGCCAGGAGATGCTGACTGCTCAAGTCTTTTTGCCAATTCATTATATATATTGAAGAGGGTCGGTGATAGAGGACACCCCGTTCTTGAGTGAAGAATTCTGTTTGTTTGTTTCCAATTTTAATTGAACATTTGTGGTTTAAGTACATTGTTTTTATTATGTTGTATGTTTTTTCCCCTACACCAGATTCAATAAGTTTACAAAATAGGCCATCATGCCAAATAGAATCAAATCTCTCTCTCTCTCTCTTTTGCTGTCTCTCTCTCTCTGTATGTGTGAATGTGTATGTGTATGTGTATGTGTGTGTGTGTGTGTGTGTGTGTGTGTGTGTGTGTGTGTGTGTGTGTGTGTGTGCGTGTGTGTTTGTGACTGGGAATCTCTACTAATAATCTTTGATTGATTTCTCCATGTAGGGCTCACACACTCACTCACTCACTCACTCTCTCTCACACACACACGCACACACACACACACACCTCTCGTTCTCAGAATAAAATAATTATGCTATGAACCCACTGGACTTGCCCTACACCTCAAACCACACACACACACACACAGACACACACACACTCACGCACACACTCACGCACACACACACACACACACACACACACACAGACACACACACACACACACACACACACACACACACACACACACACACACACACACACACACACACACACACACACACATACCCTGCCGACTCACAGTTGAATGAGGATGGTGATCCTCTGGAGCGGCTGAACTCCTCCCCGTAGAGTGCTGCCATGCTGGGCTGGCTGCTCCTTCTGCCTGGGTACGCCGGGGGCACCGCCGCCCCACCCAGCCCTCCTCCTCCTCCTCCTCCAACACCTCCTCCTGTAGGGCAAACATCATGGTTATTGTTGTGTGTATTGCACCGCCACACTGCCCAGCCCAGCCCTCCTCCTCCTCCTGTAGGGCAAACATCATGCTCTACCCAGGCCTCCTCCACCTCCTCCTCCTCCTTCTTAATGGTAAACATCATAATCATGGCATTTAAGACTTTGGAATCACCTATGGACCCTTTCAAGAGAGTTCCATCATCAGCATCATAGTTGGCCCCACAAGACTTCCTTTTTAACATTCCATATGTTATCTTAATGCAGAGGAAGTAGATTGGGGCCCAAATAGAACGTTCAAGCATTGTTTTTGTTTTTGTTGTTGAAAGGGTCTATATTCCCATGTTATGAAATTAATAAAATGAGCTGAAAACAGTCAAGACATTGAGAAGATATAGTCTCCTCCTTATAGTCTCCACCACTCCAAAAATCATAAGCATGAAATCATAAGAATGCATATTTTTGTCAATATTGATATCGTGATTATGTAACACGATTACTCAATGATTTCGGACAACAGTTACCACGGTACAGCAAAGGGGTCTACTGGATTCATAACTCAAAATGAGGGAATATGTAATTTTTATAATCATTGGAAGTAATAATAAAAGTTGAAATTGGTTTTAGATTAATTACATGGCCCTACCTCCTCCTCCTCCTCCTCCTCCACCAGTGCCCCCGCCTGCCATGCGCTCCTTGGTCTTCAGGGCCTGGGCTCGCTCCTGACGGAGCCGCTCGTCGTCACGCAGCAACGCCGCCAGCTGCTTGGCCTTCTCACGCACATTCAGGCCCTGGACAATCAATCAATCAGTCAATCAAACAAACATCCAACCAACCAACCAATCAATCAATCAATCAATAATTGAATCAACCAATCAACCACCAATCAATCAATCAATCAATCAGCCAATCAACCAATTAATCAATCAAACAATCAGTCATTGAATTAGTTGAAAACATAAGTTCAGTCAATCAATCAATCAATCTCTCAATCAATTACATTGTAATTATTTACTGCAGTTGCTTAACAAGAAAATAACAATAAAATAACAATAAAATATGAGAAACGTTGGAAAAGATTAGCGCATAATGAATAACCTAGTCACAGTCCTGGTCAATCAATCAATCAGCCTACTAATTAATCAATCAATCAGTCAATCAACTAATCAGGTTTTATTAATCAACAAAGCATGTGAAAACTGCCTGAGAAGTGTATCGGCGTAATGGAGCACCTGGTCACGGCCGTCGCGGTCCACGTACTGGAAGTCGCGCAGCGTCTGGATGGTGAAGGCGTTCTCCCGGCACTGCTGTGCCACCCGCTCCGAGCCTGTCTTGGCCAGGTAGTCCAGCAGCGTCAGGGCCTGAAAGGGTGGACGAGAGGGAGAGAGAGAGAGAGAGAGAGAGAGAGAGAGAGAGAGAACAGAAAGGGAGGTAGAAAGGTAGAATAAGAATGTTAATCCTAAAGCCAGTATTAAAGCCTGCATCTGAGCCTGACTTGGCCACGTAATCCAACAGAGTCTTATGGGGTGGTAGGGGCATGGACAATGGGGAAGAAAGAGTACAAATCTGAAGAACCTTTATGAGACAACAGAGAGAGAGAGAGAGAGAGAGAGAGAGAGAGAGAGAGAGAGTATTGTAATAATAATAATAAACCAAAATCCAGTATTAAGACAAACAGGATATGAATGCTGTATTAAACCTGGCTTCTTATTGAAGCAGATTAAAATGTTAATCTGGAGTCATCTGAAGTGCAACATACTGCGCCTCTAAACAGAACGTGTGTGTGAGAGTGAGAAATAAGATAGAAGTTCAAACGGAACGTGTGTGTGAGAGTGAGAAATAAGATAAAGTTCAAACAGAACATGTGTGTGAGAGTGAGAAATGAGATAAAGTTCAAACAGAACATGTGTGTGAGAGTGAGAAATGAGATAAAATTCAAACAGAACATGTGTGTGAGAGTAAGAAATAACAAAGTTCAAACAGTAGAGAGAAAGATTGTGGGAAGAGATAGCAGTCAGAATAACCAGCCGCGTAAAATATTTACACATACAAGCTAAAATAAGACGTTCAGCGTTCTGAACCCTCTAAAATGGATGTGAAAGCCACCAGCCAACCTGAGCATGACAAACATCTCCTAAGATTGTAAGAGGTGGCTACGGTTAGCCACCAGGTAACTCTAAAGCCAACCTGGGCCTGGTGTGGTCATGAACATGCCTGAAACAGCATGGCCTTGACATGGTTGTATTTTTGTTTGTTGTTATGTTATGCTTTGATTTGTTTGGTGTTATGTATTTTTGTAATGTTATTATTTTGTTTTCTTTGTTATTTGTGTTCTGCATCTGTCCTCCATGCCCAGGATAGCCAGCTGAGAACCTGCCCACTCAAGACTTTAGTTACGTTTTAAATGGGGCAGTCCGTGGCCTACTGGTTAGCGCTTCGGACTTGTAACCGGAGGGTTGCCGGTTTGAACCCCGACCAGTAGGCACGGCTGAAGTGCCCTTGAGCAAGGCACCTAACCCCTCACTGCCGAGCGCAGCTGTTGTTGCAGGCAGCTCACTGCGCCGGGATTAGTGTGTGCTTCACCTCACTGTGTGTTCACTGTGTGCTGAGTGTGTTTCACTAATTCACGGATTGGGATAAATGCAGAGACCAAATTTCCCTCACGGGATCAAAAGAATATATATACTTATATATTATTTTACTCACTCCCCTCAAACACTCTAATTCTGGCCATTCATAATTTGAGACTGCATAACGCCCTGTCCGTCATCTAGACCACTAGATGTCAAAATTTCCCCTTTTTGTCTGTCGGTGTTTCTGTCAATCACAGCATAGTGCATTAGCATACATTACCCAGAATACAACAGCACAAAAAACAATATAATATTGAGAGATGGGGAAATATGGCGGATGAATACAGAGCTGTGGAAATGATAAAGAAGAGAAGAAGAGAGCTAAGAGTACGTGCACAATCACACACACACCTCCACACACACACACCTCCACACACACACACCTCCACACACACACACACACACCTCCACACACACACACACACACACACACACACACAGACACACACACCTCCACACACACACACATACACCTCCACACACACACACACACACACATACACCTCCACACACACACACACACCTCCACACACACACACACACACACACACACACTCTCTCACCCCCTGCCTCTCTCTTTCTCTCTCTCTCTTTCTCTCTTCACCCCCTCCCTCTCTCTCTTCTCTCTCTCTCTCTCACTCACACACATACACACACACACATACACACACTGACAGGTTTGGAGTTGCTTCATGCATTATAAATGGAGTCTTAAATATTTGATGAGATGAGTTAATCTAAATGGAGACAGAACTCAGAAGTGTCTTCACTTGTATTCCTAGTCTACTGTAACTGACTATTCTTATGATTTAATTATGCCATTATTTCAAACATGCATGTGAGCACACACGAGCACACACACACACACACACACACACACACACACTAAACCACACACTCTTAGTTAATTCAAACGTGATATAACAGTTCTAAAGGTCTCCAGTTACACAATTCCTTTATTCTTAATTTACACATCCCAAAAGAAAGTGCACAACCTCTTTGACAGACACATACACACACACACGTGCGCACACACACACACACACACACACACACACACTTCTCTCTTTTACACATACGCACAGTAATGCACACGTTGCAGACACACACACACCCATACACCCACACAAAGACACACACAATCTCACACACACCTTGTAGACGTGTCTCCAGTTCTTCCCATGGTCGTTGAGCCGTTTCCACACCATACTCATAACCTCAGAGAAGGCCACCACGCTGAAGGTGAGGTCAGCGATCTCTGACATCAGCGAACTCGATGGACCCCAGGGGTCATTCGAGGTCGCCTCACGGACCTGGACAAAATACACACACAAACAAACAAACAAACAAACAAACAAATAAACACTTCAGAATCAGCATCCAATTTTATTCTCGTTCACACATACAAGGAAATTTGGTGATGCGTGGGTCGTATTTTTAATGATCCCCCACCTGCCTGACCCGTTTTGGAGATCAAATCCACCCTGCCCGAACCAACAAAATATGCGCTAACCGTCAACCCGAACCCGACCAACAAGTTACGTGATTGCGCCCATATGTCAAGTTAGCTTTTTAATTCATGGAACAGTGCACTGCAGTCAATGTCACCCTGCACTTAATATAATGCTGCGTGTCCAAACTTAATACAACTATAACTATTTAATAATCAATCATCAAACATGGGAGCATCGAAGGGAGGATGCTGATGCTCTAGTGACCATGAATAGAATACGGAGTGGAGGACGTGACAGGTATAAAGTTAGGAAGCTGCACCTTGATCTCGGCCTCAGAGTAGTTGTGCACGATGTTCTTCACTTGCCGACGGAGCGCCGAGGTCGTCATGGTGATGGCTGGATGGAGAGCGTTGAGTGTGTGTGTGTGTGTGTGTGTGTGTGTGTGTGTGTGTGTGTGTGTGTGTGTGTGTGTGTGTGTGTGGTGCGCGTGTGTTTGTGTGTCTGAGTGAGTGTTCGTGTGGGAGTGTGTTAGCGTGATGTTGGGAAAGAGGAACTAGTTATCGACACAGTGGGGACAGGGGGACCAAGGACTGCCACTGAAGAACAGAAAGAGAGAAAAAAAGAGAGAGGGAGACAGACAAAGGGAGGGAAAGAGAGAGAGAGAATGTTAATTAAAACAGCAATAAGACAGCAGGGAAAAGGGATGTGTAGATAAACAGGAAGATACATTTCCTAAATACATTAAATGTACATTATTGTGTGTATAATTATGTATTTACTGCATATATTATGCATCTCCATGTTATGCATCACTTTATGTATCTAATGCATTTTACGTATTTAGTGGAATAAGACAAAGTAGAAAGAAAAAAAAGAAACAAACAAACAAACAAACAAACAAAGGAAGGAAGAAAGAAAGAAAGGAGGTGAAGAAATGCACAGTCAGACAAACACAAAGAAAATCCACCTTCTCCTCCTCTTCCTCCTCCTCCTCTTGTCTCAGTGACGGATGATCGTTTGTGCTAGCAGCCGTGGGCCGAGGCTTCCTCCTCCCCACAGCGGTCACTCTTCATGTCCTGCTGCACGCCGCCTCCGTCTCTACCCATAATCCCCTGCTCCGGCCTCACACCTGCGGGAGGAGAACATAAGCACAGGTCCCGGGGTCAGTCTGCCATCACGGGACTGGTTTGAGGTCAAAGGTCAATAAAGCACCAGTGTAGAGAGGAGGGGGGACCACCCCCCCCTTTTTTTTGTCCCTTTGTCAAGGTCAAGGTCAAAGTGAACTTTAGGGGAAATTCATGTGGACATTGCATGTCACAACATAATCTTTCAAGACAGACACCACAGACAAGGGAATAAACACATAAATATAACGTATATGAATAAACACATAAATATAACGTATATGAATAAACACATAAATATAACGTATATGAATAAACACATAAATATAACGTATGAAAAGAAAAGAAAGAAAAACGAGTACAGAATCTGACATTATGTTAAAATAGCGAAGATAATTGTAAAGGAATTAAGACCTGCCATGCAGTTAAGGTAAGATTAAAATGCCTGATATATTTTTGATTGTTATGAAGTCTGATCGTTGTGGGCACAAATGATTTATTGTAATTTTCCACTGTAGAATTCTGCCATTTGACCTGTTAACTTAGACAGTTTTATCGACTCTCTTGCAGTACAAACCCACAGTGTGAGCACAAGTAATCACGTCCGACTGAGACGTATGGCGCGATCATGTAGTATATGACTGAGATGTATGGTGTGATCATGTAGTATATGACTGAGATGTGTGATCATGTAGTATATGACTGAGATGTATGGTGTGATCATGTAGTATATGACTGAGATGTATGGTGTGATCATGTAGTATATGACTGAGATGTATGGTGTGATCATGTAGTATATGACTGAGATGTATGGTGTGATCATGTAGTATATGACTGAGATGTGTGATCATGTAGTATATGACTGAGATGTATGGTGTGATCATGTAGTATATGACTGAGATGTATGGTGTGATCATGTAGTATATGACTGAGATGTATGGTGTGATCATGTAGTATATGACTGAGATGTATGGTGTGATCATGTAGTATATGAATGAGATGTGTGATCATGTAGTATATGACTGAGATGTATGGTGTGATCATGTAGTATATGACTGAGATGTATGGTGTGATCATGTAGTATATGACTGAGATGTATGGTGTGATCATGTAGTATATGACTGAGATGTATGGTGTGATCATGTAGTATATGACTGAGATGTATGGTGCGATCATGTAGTATATGAATGAGACGTATGTATGACTGAAAAAGAAAACAGTGTCTACTCAGTTTCCACAGCATGTCCATAGAAAGCAGTGAATCAATCCACTGAGGCCAACACTATTAAAGACCTGTGGCACACTTCTAATATTTTGTTTTATTTCACACTTCAAACACACTTGATTTTTTCACAGTTTTTCAGGTGCTTGTTTTAGTTCACTGCACATTACACACGTTCCGCAGTGGAACATTTTAATCAAACAATTTGCGTTTTTACAACAACATGCTGCTACTTAACAGCCCTCATTCATCTTTGATTACCGTGACTGTAAGACATTTTCACACACACACACAAACACGCACATACATGCACACACACACACACACCTAAGTAGACACACATGCACACACACATAACTGCTCTCAAATTCATATTTGATTACTGTGACTGTAAGACATCTCCGCACGCTGGAAAGTAGAGATGTGGCTCTAGCTCAGTATGAACACCTTAGTTTATTATGAATAGATAGAGAGGTTATGGAGGAAGAACTGGTTTATGATTTATGAAGAGATGACAGAGATGTAAACACGTAGTACGGCGTATATCTGACAAACACTGTCTTATACAAACTGAAGCACAGTCATGTCCACACACTGTTAGACTGCCTCACACACACACACATGCACATTCAGACACACACACACACACACACACACACACACACACACACTTGGTAACCTAGTTTTACTTCCAAATCGGTATTTCACTGGAGAGCAAGTTAATGGTGAAGGCCTAGTTTGGACTGCTGTGGACTTGGCTTGTGTGTGTGTGTGTGTGTGTGTTTGTGTTTGTGACATTAGAGAGACAGAGCAGAGATAGTGTATGTGTGGGTGTGTGTGAGAGAAAGAATATGTGTGTGTGTGTATGTGAAAAAAGTGTATATGTGTGTGCATGTGTGCGCGCGTGAGTGCATGTATGTGTGTGGTACAAGGATTTTCCACACATGAGCAACGACATGGAAGAAACCACGGCAACCATTTTGCCATATTTAAGTGGTGAATCGCCATAGCAACAGTGACCCATGAAGAGCCTTGGTTTGTGTCTACATGCGCTATAGCCCCACACACACACACACACACACACACACACACACACACACACACACACACACACACACACACACACACGCACACACACACACACACACACACACACACACACAGAAAGCCAGCTGGCAGCTCCCAGTATGGAGAGACACTGACATACAGGGCGAACTGTTTCACATTTCAAGCCCTGAGAGACAAACAGCTGAGACAAATGAGAGAACACCAACACTGTGAAGTGCCTTTGTCCTACTGCTGCAAATTACTGGTGCCGAGCAGAGCAAAGAAATGAAGACGTTCAATTATCTTTTCATTTGTGCAATCTCCGTCCATGTTCAAGCCAAATCTATGCATGTAGGCTGTAAGAAGGTGAAATAAAATACAATGTTTAATCAAAGCAATTATCCCATTTCACATTTTCTGGATGTCTGGCTTCGTTAAACTTGAGTTTAATGATTACCTTGACAGGGTAAAAGGTCTTCCTGTTCCTCTCCTCCCTGCAGACTGTACTGTACTTTACAGCTGAGTAACTTTCTACAACTCATCTTCCAACCTAAACCTCAACAAAATTGACAAAGACGTTTTGAAAAAAGTGCTGCATTTTTACTTCATCAGTTTGTTGACCACAGACATTCTGCAAGTGGTGATAGCTTTGGAATTTCAGCAGAAGTTGGTGACAAGGTGGTGACACCTTGTGAAATGGCCTAACTGATAAAGTACAAAAAACAAATACAAACACTGCAAATGTAAACAACATAACAATGGAATGTTTGATGAATATGGAATGTTTTGAGTAAACATGGCCACTAGTGGAATGTTTGGAGTAAATTACTATAGTGACAGAGACAGAGGAGAACAAAAAGCAAGATGTGATGAGAAAGAGAAATAAGTGGAAATGAGGGAGAGAAAGGATGTGGAAAACAGAGATAAGAAAAAAAGAGAAAGAGAGAAAGAAGGAGAAAGGTAAGCAAGGGGGAAAGAAAGCAAGGAGGTCAGCACATTAATCAAGAGTGCCGAGTAGGACACTCACTCACGGGCACACACACACAAACTGACTCACAAACACACACACAAACTGACTCACAGGCACACACACACCTGCATTTGCTCTCTTCTGTAGGATACCAATGGGGTCAAACAAGTTCACACTTGTTCTTGTTTTTGTCATTATGCAGAAAGTCCTGACTCATTAATACACACAAACACATACTCCCTCACACACACGCATGCATGCATGTACGCGCGCGCGCACACACACACACACACACACAGACATACACAGTAGTTTAATGTTTAATATAACATTAAATAGATTTTAGATTGCAAAAATTACATCTATTATGAGATGTTTTGCACACACTACTGACTATTAAGGCAATTTCTAAAAGGAGTCTGATAGTGAAATTCTTTCTCTCACACCAACAACCACCCACCCACCAACACGTGCACACACGCACGTGCACACACACACACACACATTTGCACTTGGACATAGAACAATATGGATTACCTCATTTTATCTTTATGTGTGTGTGTGTCCACCATATTCTCTGTATGTGTGTATATGTATGTGTGTGTGTGTGTGTGTGTGTGTGTGTGTGTGTGTGTGTGTGTGTGTGTGTGTGTGTGTGTGTGTGGTAAAGGGCATCTATCCGTCCCATCCCAGAGGCCCGTCCACCTCATGTGTATATGCTGATACCCTCCAAAACAACTCGTTCCTGTTAGACCAGCGCAATTCAATCCCACCGGCCCTCCTCTCCTCTCCTCTCCCTTTGCCCCTGTTCTCTCATCCTCTCCTCTACCCCCCACCCCCCAGTTCTCTCATCATCTCTCCTTCTTGTTGTTTGTTCTCGCCTCTCCTCTTTCACCTCTGTAGAACCGGCAGAACAGAGAATAGAACGTGTGGAACACAGAATGGAGGAGATGCTAACTGAGCAGCGCTGGCCTGGGTGGATGCGTCTGCGGAGCCCAACGGCATCACTTCAAACTTGTAATGTTTCAGAATGAAATGGAACGAAAGCCGTTCTAGTGGAACATTTGTGCTTGCCAGGTGTTCTAAGAAAGTTTTATTGAAATGCCTGGAGAGAGACATAATGACAGACTGAACTACATAAACCAGTTGGAACCTCTAAGAATTAAAAGGAGCAATCCAGCGGATTTTTCACATTGAGTTCCGTTTCGAGGTCACCGAGTACTGTTCGTATGAAAACAATCGGTTTTACAGTACCTTGCTCGAGTTGCTACAGCTAACAGCTAAAGCAGCGAGGCAGCTACAGTGCTACCCTCCGGGGGCATGAATATGGAGGCTCGAGAACATGCATCCAGAGTGTAGCGTTGTAGCTGCCTAGCTGAAAACCAGTTGTTTCCTTTTTCCTCCATGTTGACAGTACTCAGTGACCTCGAGAAACTTAAGATCTATGTGAAAAATTGCCGGATTTGTCCTTTAACACTTAGGGCCCTAATTTAAATCAATACTATTTTGGTGGGCAAAATGCGAAGGATGAGGTCTAATTAATGCGAAGGATGAGGTCTAATTAATAATGATGAAACATCCATTTGCTAATATAATACCAATACCCAGAAAGACACAGGATTAGCCAAAATGATTTAATTTATTTATCTTTTATTAGTTTTGTATTATTTATTTATTTGTTTATTTATTTCACTCAAACATTGGCTGATCAGCTCAATGCTCCCACGTGCCACATGCACTTTGCCTGTTATTTTAATTAGGGTCCTTAAAGTTATTCTGTTCAACTGTTTGCCTGGAACTATGATACCATTGGTTATTACAACTTTTTAGGGGGACCACTTTATGTATTATATTACAGAAATATTTAACAAACATTTTATTTATTTCATTCAGAGCTTGCTTGTCTGCATTCAACCCACAACTACACACTGTTATGATTGAAACCTGCCCATCACCCTGATTATGGCTTCTGCAATAGATTGTGTTATTTGTAGGCCTACACTGTTTATCAGCTCTGTTGCCTTGGTGATTATCTTGGATATTAGCAAGAACTGAACATCGCAGATGTGTTCATATCCTCCATTCATGGGAGCATTAGGGAACAATTAAGGATGTGAAGTTCAGCAACAAATTGCCTTCCACTTCCTCACAGACTCCTAGAGGCATGTCCCTGATCTCTAGATGCTGATAAGATAACAGAGCAACACTTTGTCTTCCTGCTCTCCTAGAAGAGCACACCATAGACTATGAATGACACTCAATATCTGCTCAATGTCTATGGTATTCTACTATATACTTCTGTTATGTACCCCCATCTCTCTCTCTCTCTCAATTCAGTTCAATTAAATTTCAATTCAAGAAAGCTTTATTGGCATGAACGTTTCAGGAACATTATTGCCAAAGCTCAATTACATGTACACAAAAATATAAATAAATGAATTTTATCTCTCTCTCTCACACTCTCTCTCTATCTCCTGTCATTTCCCTATATAACAGGAGAGAGAGATGACATAGGGACTAGTACTACTACTACTACTACTACTACTACTACTACTACTACTACGATGTAATCACTATGTTAGGAGCAAGCTTATTTACCAGTCCTAGTACACTGTCTTATAGAATGTGTGTTAAATCTAAGCTTGATGTGATGAGACGTATCAAACTACCGGTATTACTAAATTAACTATTACCTAGTGAAAACCCCCTTTTGTGAAAAGAAAACTTATGAATAAGTGCACAGATTAGTAACTAGTACATTGTCATCATATTGCCAAGATGGCGTCATTCGTCTCTGTAGTGACATGCAGATGTAGTGGACTAATATTGTGGCTTGTGTGTGTGTGTGTGTGTGTGTGTGGTGTGTTTGTGTGTGTGTGTATGAGTCACCGTGTGTGTAGGTGGACAAGGCTCACGGTGAGATCAGCTGTCAATCACTAACACTGCCCACAGAGGCATGGCGGCCATCTTGTGATTAATATGCATGACCACGCAGCTCTCCTTCATCAAACCCACCACCTCCACTCACATTATCTCTCTCTCTGTTTCTCATTCCCTCCTCCTCCACCTCCACCACTCACTCACTCTACCTCTCTCTCTCTCCCTCTCTCTGTGTCTCATTCCCTCCTCCTCCACCTCCACCACTCACTCACTCTACCTCTCTCTCTCTCTCTCCCTCTCTCTGTGTCTCATTCCCTCCTCCTCCACCTCCACCACTCACTCACTCTACCTCTCTCTCTCTCCCTCTCTCTGTGTCTCATTCCCTCCTCCTCCACCTCCACCACTCACTCACTCTACCTCTCTCTCTCTCTCTCCCTCTCTCTGTGTCTCATTCCCTCCTCCTCCACCTCCACCACTCACTCACTCTACCTCTCTCTCTCTCTCCCTCTCTCTGTGTCTCATTCCCTCCTCCTCCACCTCCACCACTCACTCACTCTACCTCTCTCTCTCTCCCTCTCTCTGTGTCTCATTCCCTCCTCCTCCACCTCCACCACTCACTCACTCTACCTCTCTCTCTCTCTCTCCCTCTCTCTGTCTCATTCCCTCCTCCTCCACCTCCACCACTCACTCACTCTACCTCTCTCTCTCTCTCTCTCTCCCTCTCTCTGTGTCTCATTCCCTCCTCCTCCACCTCTCACTCACTCACTCTACCTCTCTCTCTCTGCGTCTCATTCCCTCCTCCTCCATCTCCACCACTCACTCACTCTACCTCTCTCTCTCTCCCTCTCTCTGTGTCTCATTCACTCCTCCTCCACCTCTCACTCACTCTACCTCTCTCTCTCTCTCTCCCTCTCTGAGTCTCATTCTTTTCACCTCCACCAAACTCACTATCTCTCTCTCTCTCTTTCTGTGTCTCATTCTCTCCACCTCCACCATACACACTCTATCTCTCTCACTTTATCTCTCTCTCTCTTTCTGTGTCTCATTCTCTCCACCTCCACCATACACACTCTATCTCTCTCACTGTATCCCTCTCTCTCTCTGTGTCTCATTCTCATCACCTCCACCACCATATTCACTCTATCTCTCTCACTCTATCACTCTCTCTTTCTGTCTCTCATTCTCTCTCTCATCTCCCTCCTTCTGTCACACAATCCCTCTCTCTCTCTCTTTCGCTCTCTGATGAGAGACTTCTATTCTCACTCTTGTTCTCTTTTTCCTCCTCTCTCTCTGTTTTTTCTCTTGCACTCCTCCATTTCTACAAAATCACCCTCCCTTTTCTGTCTTTTCTTCTGGCACACAGACACTCTGTGGTTAATTAGAATGCAGTGAGGGGAACTCCATTGCCCTTGTGTGTACACCTCTAGCTGGTGTCAACAGAGGAGAACCCTGGCAATGTAACAGGGCTGTCTTAGAACACACACACACACACACACACACACACATACTTACACACATATACGCACACACACACACACAAGCAAGTAGAATGTCACATTTTGAGCAGATTCCTGTTTACATAGCAATCAACATTGTTCCAAATGTGTGTGTGTGTCTGTTGTCTGTCTGTGTGCATGTGTGTGTGTGTGTAAATGTCTGTGAGTGTTAGAGATAGAAAAACAGACACAGACAGAGAGAGAGAGAGAGAGGGGGGGGGGAAGAAGAAGAGATAAATCAGCACTTTCAGCTTTCAATGTCAAAGCCTTCAAACCCACAGGAACTCAGCACACAGTCCACTGAGGCCTATCTCTCCCCTTCAGCCAACTACAGAGCATTCAAGATCAATATGATCTATAGACGTTTACCAGACACCAACAGCAGGGAAATCAACACTGAGAAATTTAAAAATATTTATATATTTTTTTCTTCTGTTTGAGCAGACAGAGGTATGAGTCAATTCAAGAGAGAACTCTTCATCAATGAAGGGGGACAAAAAATCTTTAGAAAAATGTTTACATACATCTCCCTGTAGCAAGTCAGCACTCAACCATCTCGAGAACTAATAAACTGGTGTGAGAAGAGACATACTGTAGAGTGGAGATGACAGAGGAAGAGAGAGAAAGAGAGAGAGAGAGATAGAGACAAAGAGAGAGAGAGGCTGAAGGACAGATCCAGAGAATAAAATAAAGCACTGCAGCAAAAGAGAAAAATAAACACAAGACAGAGACGGAGAGCGTCATTTGTTCAAGATGTTATTTGTTCACTTGGGAGTTATTACCTCCATCAAGGTGGTGAGGTTTTGTCAGTGTGTCTGCCTGTGTGTGTGCAAAAACAAAGGTGGAGGATTGGCTGAGGAGGAACCCATTACACTTTTGATCCATACAACCATTTACAGTAATAGATAGATGAGAAGAGAGATGATAGACAGATAGATAGATATATTGACAAACAGACAGACATACAGTATATAGACATATACAGTATATTACATAAATAGTTAGCTAGATAGATATATAGATAGATAGATGCTAGACTGATCCCAAAAAAAGTTTAGGAACATAAGAATCGGTCAAAATTCTTACTGTCAGGTGATAGTTTTTTTACAACCCCTACTTTTGACTGAGCACACCAGGCTGCCGATGTTTTCTAGCGCCATCGATCGGGACAGTGGTGACACAGGGTCGGAGAGGAGGAGGACCGGCTGCACTGGAGATTGATTAAGACACAGAACTGGGTCGAGGAGACAGAGGGAGGAAGGGAGAGGAAGGGATAGAGAGGGAGAGAGAGGAAGGGAAAGAGAGGGAGAGAGAGGGAGGGATAGAGAGGGAGAGAGAGGAAGGGATAGAGAGGGAGAGAGAGGAAGGGATAGAGAGGGAGAGAGAGGAAGGGAAAGAGAGGGAGAGAGAGGGAGAGAGGAAGGGATAGAGAGGGAGAGAGGAAGGGAAAGAGAGGGAGAGAGAGGAAGGGATAGAGAGGGAGAGAGAGGAAGGGATAGAGAGGGAGAGGGAGAGAGAGGAAGGGATAGAGAGGGAGAGAGGATGAAGAGAGAAGAGGGATAGAGAGGGAGAGAGAGGAAGGGATAGAGAGGGAGAGAGAGGAAGGGATAGAGGGAGAGAGCTAATGACAACAGAAGCATGATATGCTACAGAATGCCATAATGTAAGGAGCTGCCACTAGGGGAAAAGTGATTAAAGTGATTAAAAGTGTTTCCCATATATTGACTTATTTGTGGTGGCCCATCACAATATCAACATTGACCACCACACAATGATTTTCCAGGTTGTACTACATTGTGCTTAAATCTGGTTAGCATCATAACCACGCTGCGCTAATTTGTTAAAAACTGTTGCATTTAAGTTAATTCTGCAAACCTACCACCACAAATAGAATTCAATTCTGTGGGAAACACTGAGCTGTATCAGAGTATTTGTGTGTCCATTTATGTATGTACCGGTATGTTCGTGATGATTATGGCTCAGTCAAATTCCCCTGAAAAAACAGTTGAAATAAAATGTATGTATGTATTTATTTGTATTTATTTATTTACTTCCTACATATTGTTTTTACTTTAACCGCTCCATGTCAATTGTTTATGCTTTATATTTTGTTGTATTGTAGGTCCAGTGCAGTGAGAGAGGGCTGAGAGAGGTGGAAGATGAAGAGGAAGAGGAACACTCAGATGGAGTCTATGAGCAGAGAGAGAGAGGAGGAAGAAGAGGCAGGTAAGAGTCTAAAGAGCAGCAAAACGAGTGAAACTAGAGGGATAGAGAGAAATGGGAGAGAGGGAGTGAGAGAGGGGGATGAAGAGGCAGGGAAGAGTCTAAGAGCAGAGAGAGAGATGAGGAAGAAGAGAGGGAAAAGTCTAAGAGTAAAACTAGAGGGATAGAGAGAAATTGGAGAGAGGGAGTGAGAGAGGGGGATGAAGAGACAGGGAAGAGAGATACAGTGAGGAGAACCAGACAGGGGAGTGAGAGAGAAAGAAAGGGAGACAGAGGGATGAGAGAGAGGAGAGGGAGAGGGAGAGAGAACGAGGGAGAGGGAGAGAGAATGAGGGAGAGGGAGAGAGGAGTGAGAGAGGGAGAAAGGACGAGACAGATGTGGGCCTCATCTGGAGTCTCGTAACAGAACATCTGACAAATCAACCCCACCGTCGGTCTGTAAGCCAAAAACCTCATGGCTGATCAAACCCATTCTGCCCCGAAATGACTTGCGTGCCTGGTGTGATTAAACCGACCTCCTGAACGCAATAGAGCTGTAAGCACAGCGGGACATTCCGTCCTTTCAGCGAGAGGACCTCCACAGCTTATCATCTGCACGGATAACTCATTACATAAACTCAGCCCAGACAACATATGGACACTCTCCAGCTGAGATGAGCTGGCTTTAAAAACTACTAAACTGACTCAAACGGAAACACAATGAGAGGAATGATGGCTCAAGCAAAAGTTCTATCCGGGAAGACCCGTAATTATTATCCGGATGTCAATTATAGCAATATTACTTATATACTGTAAGTGGCTTTGAAGAAGAACGTCCAAATACTGTAAAACACAATTATAAAAATAATTGACATCATCCATTCATTCAGTGCTACTAACTTGAGCAAAATACATTCAGCTGGAGGAATCATAGTCAATGTCATCCATTCATTCATTGCTACTAACTAACCAATAGGAAATGCATGCGTGTGTTAGAACTGTTGCGTCTCATCCCTCTGCTGGCAAGCAAGGAGGCCCCAGAAGTGGAAATTGGGACACTGTGATATGTCATTTTGCAAACCCCTTCATCTGACTGCCCTTCACCAACTCTCTATCTCTCTACTAGAATGCGCTATAATCGACCACATGCATTATGTTAATGCAAATATAAATGTGAATATATACGTCCATGTGGTGAGAGAGGCATAAGGAGGCTGTTGCCTTTTGAGTTCCCTCACACAGGAAAGCCCTGTGCTGTGCTGTGCGTTTGTGGGGAGACCTGGGCGCTTAGCTGGGCATGACAGTGATTTATGGCCATGGGAAGTAGGCTGCGCTACGGGGGAAAGCAGGACGGAGGAGGAAGAGGATGGGGAATTAGGCGATGAAGAGAGCTGGTCTCCAGTGAGAACAGGGTGTGTACGCGTTCAGAGCAGCAATCACTGTTTCAGTGTCTTGCATCACATTATACCGCCGCTGTGGTTAGACCGCCTTATGGAAGGCCGGAAATAGTTATGGGCTAGCTTGATGACCACAACTCTTCTGGAATGACTGCCTGTGAGTCTGTGTCATGGAATCATACACTTCAGAGAGACTCAAAACGTCACATTGAGAGTGACAAGGTTTGCAAGCAGCATGCGACGTGATGCACATCGGTCACCCACAAATCTGCAAAAATCTGTCAGCATCCAACGCACAGATTGTGGGAATACTGAGTGGACATAATTAGGTTATTGCCTAGGATCTAGCAGAATCTTCCCTTTCTCAGTAGGTCTGCTCCGAGACAGAAAGTGTCCCTGATTAGCATACACATGCTGTGTTTGGCTCATCAGGAGTAACACTGACAGGTTTCTTCAGGTGAGAGCCAGGAAATAGGGGAAAGCCAGCAGAGAAACGCTGCATTTGAGAAGCCCAGCTCTAGACCTGTAAGTCGCTTTGGATGGAAACGTCTGCTAAATGAAAAACCATCAATCATCATATTGAATCATCATTAACATTTGCACAACGGTTAGTCCTAATGCCATTGTGTATGTCAAGATAGTCAAACTGTTTTGTCTTGTTGTCAATATGACTTACGGTATAAGTATTTTCTTATGACCAATGCAAAAGGCAGCACTATTTTCAATTTCAAAACTACAAAGGAGTACTGCAAAGGGTTCATTGCAAGACAATTGATGTGTTTCAAAGGTTTTTGTCTGTTGACAGCCATTGTGACAGTATAAAGAAAACAATAGCTTTTACAGCATTGGGCCAATGAAGACAGTAAAACACCCCTTGGTCAGAGCGGTCCACCACTGTACATCTTTCTATACATCCTGACGTTCCTGTCTGTCAGGTCACATATATTTATATAACACACTATGACACTAGCTAGTTCAACACATTTCGACAATCGATTAAATAAGGCCAGTGTGTTTTATGCTGTAGGACAGGAGTGTCAAACTCATACAGGAAGTGGGCCGGATTTGTTGGAATGAGACCTCACGGGGGCCGTCATTGTTGTGGTCATTTTTTATTTCTCTGCATTGGTATCAGAGTGTTGTTTGATTATATACTCCTTTACTACACCCACTCATGAGCAAACAAGTACAAATCATTTACTCGTCATATCCTGCTCTTTCTCTCTTGAAACACCCAATTTCCATGTCAGTTTTTTGGCCTCTTCCTTCCTGGGGATGATTTGCAGTGCTATGTTTAATCAATTTATTACAGAAATTGCTTATTACAAATTGTGGATGTGAATATCTTCTTTCTAATTTTCCCTTCCTACCCAAAACATCTGGGGGGCCGTATGAATCCTGCTGGCGGGCCTGATCTGGTCCCCGGGCCTTATGTTTGACACCCCTGGTGTAGGACTATTCAGCAGGGAAGCAGTATAGTGCATTTTGACCAACATGACATTAGCAACTGAAAACTGAAAAACACAACAGACATTTGTACAAAATCAGTTGCATGGACGTACTGTTATTTGTTCAAGATGGGGAAAAACTGCTTTAATGACGTGCACAAAAGATGAGATGATTTGGAGTTTGAACAGATTTGAGAATTTCAATTCTGATCTGATGCAACAAAGCAACCGAGAAAAGCTGTAAGGGATAGGGAGAGGTGACAGATATTAAGCACATGTGACATGGGATGGTGCCTTCTTGATAACGCCAGTGAAATGCTCAAAGGCTATTCTGCTGGTGAGGCTTTTTTGGCCCACAAAGGTTGCTTTGTTGGTGATTCTGTTTTTGACGGTAAATAGGCTTGGTTGTTGATTGGCCGCTGAGAGAAATCCCCTACCTATGGGCCCAGCTGTGAATATCTGCAATCTGAAAAGTGACACAGACTTGCACTGGCAGGTTTGCAAATCAAATAACAAATATGATGCATCAAACAGGAACTCTGTGAGAATCTAAATGAGACAAAGCCAGATGGCAGAGGTAGACACAGCACACACACACACATTTTTGTTAATTATAATGTCTTACAGAAAATTCATTACCCTTGTGTGTACCCCTCTGCTAGTGTCAAGAGGGGAGCTCTGGCATTGTAATACAGCCGTCTTAGGACCACACCACGCCCGAGCCTCCTCTAGACCTCTCTAGGAGCGGGACTGAGACCACACCACGCCCGAGCCTCCTCAGGACCTCTCTAGGAGCGGGACTGAGACCACACCACGCCTCAGCCTCCTCAGGACCTCTCTAGGAGCGGGACTGAGACCACACCCCAGCCTCCTCAAGACCTCTCTAGGAGCGGGACTGAGACCACACCACGCCTCCTCAGGACCTCTCTAGGAGTGGGACTGAGACCACACCAGCCTCCTCAGGACCTCTCTAGGAGCGGGACTGAGACCACACCATGCCTCCTCTAGACCTCTCTAGGAGCGGGACTGAGACCACACCACGCCTCCTCAGGACCTCTCTAGGAGCGGGACTGAGACCACACCAGCCTCCTCAGGACCTCTCTAGGAGCGGGACTGAGACCACACCATGCCTCCTCTAGACCTCTCTAGGAGCGGGACTGAGACCACACCACGCCTCAGCCTCCTCAAGACCTCTCTAGGAGCGGGACTGAGACCACACCACGCCTCAGCCTCCTCAAGACCTCTCTAGGAGCGGGACTGAGACCACACCACGCCTCAGCCTCCTCAAGACCTCTCTAGGAGCGGGACTGAGACCACACCACGCCTCAGCCTCCTCTAGACCTCTCTAGGAGCGGGACTGAGACCACACCCCAGCCTCCTCTAGACCTCTCTAGGAGCGGGACTGAGACCACACACCAGCCTCCTCAGGACCTCTCTAGGAGCGGGACTGAGACCACACCCCAGCCTCCTCAGGACCTCTCTAGGAGCGGGACTGAGACCACACCACGCCTCAGCCTCCTCTAGACCTCTCTAGGAGCGGGACTGAGACCACACCATGCCTCCTCTAGACCTCTCTAGGAGCGGGACTGAGACCACACTGGATGGAAGAGGGAGACTACAGACACTCTGTACAAGGGCTGTCACTGACCCTGTTAAAATCTGGTTCAAAATGTGTCTTGGGCCATCGGATCAAAAGTGGCCAGCACTATATACAAGTGTAAACGACCACTATGATGATTTGTGATCACTCGAAAACACTTACCAAGGTCACCACCCATCTTTGATCACCTATCTTTTGCTGTGTAAAAGCTAATGCGTCCTGATGCATGTGGGCAGTAACAACAAATCTGAATACAAGTGCTCAGCAATGTCGCTAGCTGTCCACCTTGGACACAGGGGAAATGGTGATGTGTGTGTGTGTGTGTGTGTGTGTGTGTGTGTGTGTGTGTGTGTGTGTGTGTGTGTGTTGATTGCCTGGGATGTATTTTCAAACCAAGTCTAAAGAGGGGTTAGTTTATGCTTCAGAATCGACAGCTCTATGGAACTGGAAATACGAAACAGAGAGAGAGAGAGAGAGAGAGAGAGAGAGAGAGAGAGAGAGAGAGAGAGAGAGAGAGATGAGATATCTGGCATGAAAAACATTTTGAAGTGTTTGCAGTAAACATCTGAATGTAGAGAGGCCCTTATGAGGAGAGCTGTGAGTTCAGAATCAGCAGAAAGAGAGTATGTGTGTGTGTGTGTGTGTGTGTGTGTGTGTGTACTTGTGTGTGTGTGTGTGTGTGTGTGTGTGTGTGTGTGTGTGTGTGTGTGTGTGTGTACTTGTGTGTGTGTGTGTGTGTGCGAGTGTGTGTGTGTGTACTTGTGTGTGTGTGTGTGTGTGTACTTGTGTGTGTGTGTGTGTGTGTGTGTGTGTGAGTAAGAGAAAGAGAGACAGAGGTCACTGGGGATAGATCTTAGTATATGCAGAAGAGGAAGAGAAAGAGAGAGAGAGAGAGAGAGAGAGAAAGAGAGAGAGAGAGAGAGAAAGAGAGAGAGAGAGAGAACGGTGTAACACTCCTTCATCTGTCTAACCTTCTCACACAATTACACCACTAAAACCCATAAAACATTTAAACCTCAAACTGGCATAGGAGAGGGAGAGAGTGAAACTGAAAGAGAGAGAGTGTATGAGGGAGAGATATAGGGAGATAGAGATAGAGATAGAGAGAGAGAGAGAGAGACAGAGAGAAAGATGTACACAATGAGAGATTTCTAAGGGCCCATTTAAACCTCCAAGTGAAATAAGAGGAGAGAATGAGACTGAAAGAGAGTGTGGGTTAAGGGACAGATCCAAGGAGATAGTCAGAGAGACAGAGAGAGAGAGAGAGAGAGAGACAGAGAGAGAGAGAAAGAGAGAGGGAGAGAGACAGAGAGAGAGAGAGAGAGAGACAGAGAGAGAGAGACAGAGACAGAGAGAGAGACAGAGAGAGAGAGAGAGAGAGAGAGACAGAGAGAGAGAGAGAGAGAGAGAGAGGGAGAGAAAGGGAGAATGGGCCCCATTGAGCCCCAGACGGCTGTAGCAGTGGAGGTTCAAGTGTGTGCAGCTGGCTGCCCTCCCAGCTGACGGCTCCACGGTGGCAACGGAGCAGCAGGAGCCCAGACAGACGCCCTCACTGTGGGTCTGGACACGGCCACACGACTCACTGACCGACTGAGAGGGCAGATTATTATGGGCTGCGCCAGCTCCGCTGTCCTGTGCAGTGTGGGATTCCTTAGTGCGGTTACAGTACATGTGCAGAACAATCTGATTTTAAAAGCATCAGCCTGGCTATTATCAGAACACAGAATATTCCCCAAACTATGCATCATTCACAAGAAATAGGCTACAAGATTCAGCTAAACACTAAACATTACTGAACATCACTGCACGTTAAGTTTACTTAACTGAACTTCACTGAAAGTTACTGAACGTTAACACGTTACTGAACGCTGGATATTACTGAATGTTATCGAACGTTACTGAACATTATTGAAGTTTACTGTTAGTGTGCGTGACAGGAGAGGGAGAGGACGCGTACCAGTGTGCCCGTGCCCAACACTGAGGCCCCAGGCAGCTCACCGTGGGCCTTCCTCCCCTGCCTGCTGGCTGGTGCCTCCGCCCCAGCAACACACGCAGCCAAACCCAATACTTGACTCTGCTCAGCGGCAGAGGAAATATCTGGGCCATTACCACTGTCGGGCATGCCACTGAGGCCGCCCGACAGATTAGAATTGGGTTTGGCAGGGGTTTTTTTTCTGTTTTTTTCTATTTCAAGCCTGGGCTAGCGTCTGGCGAGTTTATTGCTGTTGAAAACACCCCTGTTGATGTAATGTTTGAAACTGGGGAGGGTAGGTTGGTTGAGAGAGTTGGTTTTTAGAGAGTGTCCTGCTTTTTAGGGTTGATCTGGGACACGTGGTCTCTACAACCCCCCCCCCCCCCGTCTTTGTGTGTGTGTGTGTGTGTGTGTGAGACAGACAGACAGAGAGAGAGAGAGAGAGAGAGAGAGAGAGACTGCAACACTGTCCACCCACATTCCAACCCCCCCCCCCCCCCATCCCAATCTGGCTGGTGTAGTGTGTGTGTGACAGAAAGAGGGAGATATAGAGGTGCAACTGTCTAGTACACCTACATTCCAACCCCCCAACTGCATGCAGGAAAAGTGGACTCTGTCATCGAGTGGAAGTGTGATGTTTTTCGGCTACTGCTGCTGCTCCAGAAATAGCGCTCGAGTCGGGACAATTTATTGAATCGGCCTTGCACATGAGTAATGAGTGCTGTCTGGCACAAAAAAAAAACAAACACACACATTGGGACGAGAGGAGCACGCCCTCGGGACTGGCCTACTGTTGCCACCGTGTGTCTCTCCTCTGTTAACGCCCGCTTACTGTGTCAGTGAAGGGGAATGCCACAGCCAAAGACCAATTACCAAAAACCTCAATCATGTACTGGTATGTACAGTAGACAAAACAATAGTAGAGAAGTAGGCCCTGCACCCAAGCTACTAAACAAATCTTAGAACATTGTTAGTTATGAAGGCTCAACAGAGTTCCACAGATGGATGTAGAACTAACATTAGGGCTGTGCTGAACCAACTCAAAGGTAGATGTCAGGCCTAATGAGTTAGTAAAGTCATGGTCATATGAACAAAGTGTGATGAAATAATGATTTTCCCATGTCAACCTTGTTGCTACTGAGGCTTCTCACTGGTTAGCAGGCCTATCAATTGTCAAGGCCTACTCTTTCGGTCTTCGGTTGGCAAATTAAGCCAGAAATTGGGTTCTTTTTCACACATCGTGTTTCTACGAGGATATGTAAACGAAATTTAGGCTACACAGTTTTACTAAAATAAACTGTTATATCTCTCTATATCTTCTAACACTCGCACTTTCTTCCAACTTTCCATTAGCCCAAGATGCCGAGAAATCCACTCAGTCTCTGTGCCTGTCTGTCTGTCTGTGTGTGTGTGTGTGAGAGAGTGTGAATGTGTGTGTGTGTGTGAGTGAGAGAGTGAGAGAGAAAGAGAACTGAACACATGGCATAACGGCACTGCAAGCAAGCGCAGCATCACCTTGCAACGTCAATGTGGAATGTGAATGTATCACGTTGGACGTTGCCGTAGCGGCCGAGTAGGCTACGCTACAGAAATATTGTGCACTTTCTGTGGCGGCAATATGGTATAGTGCGTTACCATCATGACAAGATACTTTTAACCAATGTTTACATTTAAGCTATGCTGTAGTGTAAACATAGGCTCTGCCAGTAACTGAGCTGTGAATCTTGTTATTTCAAGGGTTTAGGATAGATTTTCACTCAATCTGTCATAACAAGAAACAAGGACTCAAACAGGAATATTGCGTCAAAGCATGGATGCGACACTCTTGTTGGCTACAGCCAAAGCTACTGTAGCCTGATGTAGGCATCTTACAGCGTTCACCCCAGCCGAAGGTCTGACCACGATTTAACGACACAAGCACAACCATAGCCAGTGCCCTAACGTAGCCTACCTCCTGTGCCGCGCATCATCCGCTCCGGTTCCCGAAGACTCTGCTCATCACCACGGCCGTCCTCCTCGATAGCGATAACGTTACTGCTGATGCTCGTGTCCAAACGCTAGGCACCCGGGACAAGAGGAATCCAGCTAGCCTCCGCTGCTGTCGAAAACGCGATGGATGAATCGGGAACGAAGGTTGGCGTTGGCCGATTTTTATATTGCATGGGGTGAAGTCGTAGTCGCTGTCAATCGAGGCGTGGGGGGATTATAGGTATTACAGAGCGGGGAGGCTGCAACTCAAACCGCGCACGCCTTCGCACTCACGTTGGCACGCATAGGCACGCACTCACACACACACACACACACACACGCGCGCAGTGAGAGGGCGTGTGGGAGGGGCGGTTGGGGATGCGCGAGGCCTGCCGAGTCAGCCGTTAACCCGGTAGGTACCGTAGCAATGCGATAAGCGCCATAGCTCACGGAATGCTATGGGGCAGTCAGCGGGAGGGGAAATGTAACCTAAAACAATGCCATGTAGGCCTATGTTCATTGAGATCTGCCGCTTCCATGAGAATATTACTCATCAATCTGATGTAAAACAAA